>NW_028301540.1:30192500-30415000 GCF_042242905.1 Orbicella faveolata
CTTTCGTTTTGATGTAAAATCAAATGTTTTAAGAGTTAAGTATTTTCAATATTTGCGTAACTTAAAACAGATAAAAGTAAAAGTGTGCAATTTTAGCCTACAGAAAGCAGGAGCTGTGATTCTTGTCACTCTATAGAAACACAGAAACTAAAAGAAGACATTTTTGGCGTTTTTGTGTAGAGTTAGAAATGGAGATTTAGGTAACTAAGGCCTTAGTTGAAACAGGTGCCATTATTATGGAATTTTAAAAAGGTCGGGTAAATAATAAGGGGGCAACCGGGATTGAACCGGTGACCTCTCGATCTGCAGTCGAATGCTCTACCACTGAGCTATGCCCCCTTGATAAAAATTTAATGCAAATTTTAAGTGGTTAATTCTAAGGGACAAGTCGAGAAGTTATCAATATTTTGTTTTAAAGACTGCAAATGGAAGATTCAGTCTACTTCTGGAACTACGCGAAGTCAATCTGTTCTCGTAATCGCTTGTGAAATCATCAGTGAAGTTACAAACTGCATGAATTTCTAAATCAGTGTAAGAATTGATCACCTGCTGAAAAATATTTCCAAAAAGCTCAGAGAACAACAATCAGTCAGTGAGCAAAGAAATAATTTATATATTACACTTGCTTGATACTTGATCACTTCTGGTCTATGGTAAGAGTACATCAGCTCAGTAGTTCCAAGACATTCATTATATTTCGTGCGACATTCATACGTTATCTTCGATCAATTGAGACCTTAACGATCACTTCCTGGTATTTTCATAGTAGAATAATGTCCTAAAAATATTTCAGTGCTCCTGGCTGGACTGAATGGTTGCCCCCTCAAGTTTTTTTTATCTTTTTCTCTTTTTTTTCTTTTCCCGAATTTTTTGCTGCAGGTGATTTGTCTAAAAGAAACATACCGACGGCTTATAATTTCATACTCAAACAATAATTTACAATATCTTATTATTATTGTTCATGCAGCGACTGACGTTTTCGTGGATGCGTCATCAAGGAACTCATCGTCGAATACCCTTAGTAGGTAAAGAAGTGGCGTGAACTGAAATAGATCAAATATTCACACTGCACATAAAGTAGTGGTCTTACATCAAGTCAACCAATTATGAATAATGATGAATGGCTTTGTCGAGTGCAATGGCCCGGAATATACCAAGAGCTGAGTTAGCAGTATTGTTAGAAGGATATAGCCTGATTAACAACACTCAACAACTTGCAATTGTTTGTATTGCGAGTCTTTTCGCGTCGCCAAATTTGTCTTGCGGTGTGTAGAGCAGAGAAACCTGCGGCTGGAGAGACCTACATGATTCACAATTTGTGCAGTGAGTTCCCAGCGAGCACTGGTGGTTCAGTGGTAGAATTCTCGCCTGCCACGCGGGAGGCCCGGGTTCGATTCCCGGCTAGTGCAGCATCTAACAAATCATTTTGCTAGGTTTTTCATCAGTTGCTCCCCGATTCAAAAAGTGCTTATAAGCCGCAAGGCGAAACAACAGACTTTTGTTTTGATGTAAAGTCAAATGTTTTAAGAGTTAAGTATTTTCAATATTTGCGTAACTTAAAATAGATAAAAGTAAAAAGTGTACAATTTTAGATTGCAGAAAGCATGAGCTGTGATTCTTGTAACTCTAAAGAAACACAGAAACTAAAAGAAGACATTTTTGGCGTTTTGCGTAGAGTTAGAGATGGAGATTCAGATAACTAAGGCCTTAGCTTAAACAGGTACCAGTATTATTGAGTTCAAAAAAGTTCGGGTAAACAATATTGTAAGGGGGCAACCGGGATTGAACCGGTGACCTCTCGATCTGCAGTCGAATGCTCTACCACTGAGCTATGCCCCCCTGTTGAAAATTTAAGTGGTTAATTCTCAGGTAAAAGTCGAGAAGTTATCAACATTTTAGGTCTTAAAGACTGCGAATCAAAGATTCAGTCTACTTACCGGGCTTCTAGAACTACCTAAAGTCAATTTGTTCTTGTAATCGCTTGTGAAATCAGCATTGAAGTTACAAACTGCATGAACTTCAATCTAAATCAGTACAAGGCTTGACCACTTGCTCAGAAAAACACAAACGAAAAATATTTCCAAAAAGCTCAGAGAACAACAATCAGTGGGTAAGCAAAGAAATAATTTGCTTTATACATGTAGTTGCTTACATGTATTTTTTTAAGTCGGTTATATATTGCACTTGCTTGCTACTTGATAATGTCTGGTCTATGGTAAGAGAACTTCGGATCAGTAGTTCCAAGACATTCATTATTTCGAACGACATTCACACGTCATCTTCGATCAATGCAGATCTTAATGTTCACTTAGTAAATAAACCCTTTCTGGCGCCTGGTATGTCGACTAATAATGTCCGCGCCTGAGATATTGTCTGAAAAATGAATATTGGCCGAGAAGCGAAGCTTCGAGGGTAAATGTGAAATTTTAAGGAAATGTGAAATGCGAAATTAAATCTTTTTCTTTTATTTCTCTTTCCCCGACTTTTTTGCTGCAGATGAATTGTCTAAAATAAACATACCGGCGACTTTTAATTTCATACCCAAACAAGAATTTACAATATCTTGTTATTATTGTTCATGCAGCGACTAACGTTTTCTTGGATGGGTCATCAAGGAACTCATCGTCGAACACCCTTAGTAGGTAAAGAAGTGGCGTGAACTGAAAGGGATCGAACTGATTCACACTGCATATAAATTAGTGGTCTTACATCAAGCCAACCAATTATGAATAATGATGAATGGCTTTGTCGAGTGCAATGGCCCAGAATATACCAAGAGGTGAGTCAGCGGTATTGTCAGAAGAGTGTAGCCTCATTAAGGGACTGTGCAATAATTACCTGGAGGGGTGGGGGGAGGGGGAGCTGGAAAATGGGTGGGCCCCAAAACTAAGTCATACCCCCCTCTCATTAATCAAAAATTAATTTCAACCCCCCCCTCACATAATGATGATATTAAGGCTAACTCCCCCCTTGAAAAAAGTCTCCATCCCATTTCTTTTTCATTGAATAACATTATAGTGCTACTTTTGTAACTTTTAATTAAAGTTTCCTGTTTTATTAAATCCTAGTGCAAATAAACTAGCTCTGTTTTAACATATATAACAGAGGTATTCCTTTCCTACTGCAAGACAGATAGGAAAACAGCAGTTCATAGATCAGAACAACTTAGAGTTGATAAATTTGTCAGTTTTATTCTAATGTTAGTATTTATATTTGAACTCTAATAACTTTTCCATTACTTTTCCAGTTTGCAAAAAGGAATGAACAAATAATGCCCCCCCCCGTATGTATTAAATTTTACATCCAATCCCCCCTCTCTCTTGTCGTCATTTTCTCCCGCACCCCCCTCTAATTTTCCAAACCTCCGCGCCCCTCCCTCCAGGTAATTATTGGACAGTCCCTAACAAAACTCAACAACTTGCTTACATTGCGAGTCTTGTCGTGTCACCGAATCTGTCTTGCGGTGTGTAGAGCAGAGAAACCTGCGGCTGTGAGAGACGTGCATTTTCTTCATCCAAATTACGCATTATGTTCACAGCGAGCACTGGTGGTTCAGTGGTAGAATTCTCGCCTGCCACGCGGGAGGCCCGGGTTCGATTCCCGGCCAGTGCAGTATCTAACCAATCATTTTGCTATGTTTTTCATCAGTTGCTCACTCCACGGTCCAAAAAGTACATATAAGCCCTCTAGGCGAAACAACAAACTTTTGTTTTGATGTGAAATCAAATGTTTTAAGAATTACTGGGTATTTTCAATATTTGTGTAACTTAAAACAGATAAAAGTAAAAAGCGTGCAATTTTAGCTTACAGAAAGCATGAGCTGTGATTCTTGTAACTCTATAGAAACACAGAAAATAAAAGAAGACATTTTTTATGTTTTTGACGCATACAATTAGAAATGGAGATTTAGATAACTAAGGCCTTAGCTGAAACAGGTACCATTATTATGGACTATGAAAATGATCGAGTAAACAACATTGAAAGGGGGCAGCCGGGATTGAACTGGTGACCTCTCGATCTGCAGTCGAATGCTCTGCCACTGAGCTATACCCCCTTAACAGAAATTTAGCGCAAAATTTAAGCGATTTATTCTAAGGTACAAGTCGAGAAGTTATCAATATTTTATGTTTTAAAGACTTTGAATGAAAGATTCAGTCCAGTGTCTGTTATGCGGGACCAACCAAAAGTCAATTTATTCTCGTAATTGCTTGTGAAATCATACTTGAAGTTTCAAAATGCATGAATTTCTAACTTGACCACTTCCCCTTTGACCACTTTGTTTTATAGTTTCTGTTATGCTGGACCAACCAAAAGTCAATTTATTCTCGTAATTGCTTGTGAAATCATCCTTGAAGTTTCAAAATGCATGAATTTCTAACTTGACCACTTCCCCAGAAAAACACAACCGAAAAATATTTACGAAAGCCCAGAGAACAACAATCAGTAAAGAAATAATTTGTTTTATAGTTATTTACATGTTTTTTTAACGTTATATATTACACTTGCTTGATACTTGATACCTTCTGGTAAGAGTACCGCATCGGATCAGTAGTTCCAAGACACTCGTTATTTCGAACGACATTCATACGTTATCTTCGACCAATGGAGATCTTAACGATCATTTCTTGGTATTTTCATGGTAGAAACATCTCCTCGAAATATTTCAGTGTACCCTGGCTGGACTGGATGGTTGCCCAGTCATTTTTTCTTTTTATCTTTTTGTTTTTTGTTTTTTGTTTTTTTCTCTTTCCCCGACTTTTTTTGTTACACTTGATTTGGCTAAAAGAAACATACCGTGCGGCTTATTTCTGCGAACATAGCCAAACAAGAATTGACATTATCTTGTTGTTATTGTTCATGCAGCGACTGATGTTTTCTTGGATGGGTCATCAAGGAACTCATCGTCGATCACCTTTAGTAGGTAAAAAAAATGGCATGGGCTGAAATAGCTCAAATATTCACACTGCACATAAAGTAGTGGTCTTACATCAAGTCAACCAATTATGAATAATCAATGGCTTTGGCGAGTGCAGTGGTATGGGGAACATACCAAGAACTGAGCCAGCAGTATTGTCAGAAGAGTGTAGCATGATTAACAACACTCAATAACTTGTTTGTATTGCGAGTTTTGTCGCGTCGCCGAATTTTTCTTGCGGTGTGTAGAGCAGAGAAACCTGCGGCTGTGGGAGACCTGCATTTCTTAGATGCAAATTATGCGTTAGATTCCCAGCGAGCACTGGTGGTTCAGTGGTAGAATTCTCGCCTGCCACGCGGGAGACCCGGGTTCGATTCCCGGCCAGTGCAGTATCTGGCAAATCATTTTGCTAGAAGTTTAATATGCCATGCGAAACCTGTGTTATGTTTGTAACCGCTGTTTGTTTTCCCTTTCATTTTGCTAGGTTTTTCATCAGTTGCTCCCCGGTCCAAAAAGTGCCAAGCAAAACAATAGAGTTTTGTTTCGATGTAAAATCTAATATTTAAGAACTAAGTGTCTTCAATATTTGAGTAACTTAAACACATAAAAGTAAAAAGTGCACAATTTTAGCTTGCCGAAAGCATGAACTGACTCTATAGAAACAAAGAAACTAAAAGAAGACATTTTTTTGGTGCTTTTGCATAGAGTTAGAAATGGAGATTTAGATAACTAAAGCCGTAACTAAAACAGGCACCATTATTATGAAATTTTTAAAAAAAAGGTTCGCGTAAATAATATTATAAGGGGGCAACCGGGATTGAACCGGTGACCTCTCGATCTGCAGTCGAATGCTCTACCACTGAGCTATACCCCCTTGACTCGAAAGATTGTGTCAAATTCAAAATTTTAATTTAGGGTACATGTCGCGTAATTAGCAATAATTATTACTTGGTTTATATGGCGGTCTGACTGGCTAAATCTAGGGCCTTACTGGAGAATATTGGCCCGAGGTCGTGGCAATACGTTCCGAACGCACCAAGGTCAGTACAAAAACGACCAAGGGCCAACATTTCCTACCACGGCTCGAGCAAGCAGAGTTAGTAATAAGGTTATTATATGGCACTCGAGCCTTTAATTTACCGCCTTACGAAAACGAAAAATACACGGCTTATCATGGAAACGGTTCGTAAAGCAAACCCCGACGAAGCAAGAACCAATCAGTACGCTCAGATTTACCTCAAGACTAACTTGCCATATAATAACAAGTTGTGTTTGTCATGTTTAGGAAAAACTGAATATGTGAAATGAAACACAATTTTAAAACCTTACAGACAGTAAATAACAGATCTTTATCCTTATGAGTTAGAATACTATTTTTTTAGTACTGTTTCCCCCTATTTTGAAGGTAAACAAAAAAGAAAATCAGAGAAGTAAGGTCGTAACTTAAACAGCTACAACAATTTGAAAGTGAGAAAAAATACCTGAGAAAATAGAGCAATAAGGG
The DNA here is from genome assembly GCF_042242905.1 of Orbicella faveolata. Lineage (NCBI taxonomy): Eukaryota > Metazoa > Cnidaria > Anthozoa > Scleractinia > Merulinidae > Orbicella > Orbicella faveolata. The sequence continues at coordinate 30,198,920 of NW_028301540.1, forward strand.
GGCAACCGGGATTGAACCGGTGACCTCTCGATCTGCAGTCGAATGCTCTACCACTGAGCTATGCCCCCCTGATAAAAATTTGAATCCAAATTAAGGTGGTTAATTATATGGTACAAGTTAAAAAAGTTATGAATATTTAATGTTTTAAAGACTGCGAATCGGGGAAAGATTCAGTCTACTTCTGGAACTACCCGAGGTCAATTTGTTCTCGTAATCACTCGTGAAATCATCAGTGAAGTTACAAAATGAATTTTTCAATTTATAAGACTTGACCACTTGCTCAGAAGAACACAATTGAAAAACATTTCCAAAAAGCTCCGTCCTTGTTGCATTTCACAGCTGAGACATTTTATATTGTCTTCATGTATCCTTTTGTAAAGATGTCTTTCTCTGCACGTGCCCTGCTACAAACCGTGATCTTTATACCAAGTGGATCAGAGCTTCGCTCAAGACTCGCAAGTACAGACAGAACTCGAAGATTTTATTGAAAGGCTACTTGTCATATATGAGTTGCAGCCAATAGCATTTAAACAACTGATCCTCACTTACCTAGGCTTATAACGGGCTCACATAATAGAGGACATTCTTAAGACATTAAATTTTGCATCTTCACAGCCTAAACTCTAAAGGCTTTGTTCTAACAGCAGGTTACGAACTGACCTATTGTGTTGGCGATCACAAAAACGGAGATTCCTCTTGGTCAGAGAAAAACCTACGTTTTAAGGAAAAATGTTCCGTAACACTTTGTGTTTTGAATCACAGTTATCAACAAACATTCTTGGTTACAAGTGATGTAGACAGTAGGGTAGATCATTTTACATGTAGAAAAAAAAAGAACGAACGCTGGACGAACGCCATATTGAAGTAGTCATTCGGATAATTTTTAATGTTTTATGATATTATGACGTCATGGCAACCATATTGGTGTCCCACAACAATACCTGACGGCGGCCATGTTGGTGTCTTAAATCAACCTGGTGGGAGTTGAACTCTTTTCTTATATAAATACCTTCTCTTGTTGCAACAAATTTGCCTGGCTGCTGGCCATGTTAGTGAAAACGCTCTATCGCTATTTACTAGACAGGCTTGCGCACGAGTTTTATAAAACTCTTTAAGGTGGGTCTTTTTCTGAGAACATAAGATAAACTAATTTACACAACAGACCTCTGTGATATAGAGTGTCAAATTCGTTTGTCAGATCAAGAAGGCAACGACATTTTAAAATGTAAGGTGCAGTTTGCAGATATCCAAGAAAAGCTTTGGAAAAAATCTTGCCTGTGTAAAGCCGGTTGCACTTTCTAGTAAAACATTTCAACATTGCGCTCAGTTTTGAACCTTTTCTATTTCAAACTACGTAGTTTTATCAGCCGGTTTATATTGAAGCCGACGAACGTCAGCTCTCTTAGTTCATTCCTAAAATAGATGCCAAGACAGCGGACCTTGAAGCCAGCCTAGAGCCAGCTGGCAAAACGGGAAGTATTTAAAGTAAAATAAATTCAATGCAGATTGCCGCATGAGTTGACATTCACAGAAGAATCGCTTTAATCCAGATAGGAAGAAATTAACAGCGATCCTGATTTGCAGAGATTATTTAACATTTCATCATTTTTCAATTAACGGAATAAAAATGATTTTCGCAGGTGCGCCTGCGTTACGGTGGGTTTTTAATGTGTGAATTTTAAATTTAAAAAGTGCCTTTATCTTTGTCGATATTAAGTCGAAATTTCGTTCAGGAACTGAACGAATATTGTGGGATCAATGTTCCTTTCAATCGCGTGAGCATTTTTCTGCTTCCAGGTAATAAATAGTACATAATTGTGAATTGCCAGCAGTATTCAACAGCACATCATTTTCTAATTTGTACTGAAAATTGTTTTAACAGAAATTTATCAGATCATCGGAAATCTTGACATTGAAACCCTAACGGAATGAAATTAACATACTAGGAAATGGAAGAGTCTTTTACACGGAGATATGCTGTATGCAGCCGGCATATCTTCACATACATGGGGTATTCAAGACAAATGATGACATAAATTGATTTAATCTCTTAAATGTCTTACAAGTATAAAATTCAAAGTACATTTTTACAGCAATTTAAATAATGAAAAATGGAGTTCCAGAGTGGAGTCAAGCCGTGTCATGTCCCTGCTTCAATAAGGCGACACTGAGTGTAATTCTCCTTGCACGAGATTTGACTTTTCACTCAACGGATGAAACAAATCAAATCGTTAGTTCTCATTATCTTCATGCTTTTTCAAAATATTAAATATAAATAAAGAGAAGTTCCAATTGATCAGTCTTAACGGGTCAGTTTATTTAAGATTGCTTGCAGATCTAGATCTTAATAAATATATGATAAGAAAAGGGTTTTTTTAATTTTTAGACTGATCTCAGAACTTGTCGTGAGAGCTGATTTTTTTTTTCCCAGTCTTTAGTCTGTTTAAACTCCGAGAACCTTCCAGGATTGCTGATGTGGAAAGAGTCCATAAATGGCAACCAGCTTAAGCAGATATCAAAAAGAGATACTACGGGTCAACGAAACAACTTAGAAAAACTGTTATGAGATCTTCGATAAGCTACAGTTCTTCAACTTCTTAAGTTGCGTGATATATATAGCGAGAGACCATCCTATAAAACACAAGGCATTATGCTTTTACACCTTGTATGTACCACGGAGAAACAGACGGGCTGATTAATAGAAAGACCGGTGGTAGGAGAAACTGATTCGAGCTCAAAATAATTGAACCTTTTTGCTTCAGTAGAGGGTGTCATTAAAGCCAGCAGACCTCAAGATTCACATAGTCACGCATGCTCAGAAGTATCCCCTGACAAAAATATTCGTGATGAAATGCAAGCTTTCTTTTAGTAAAGTTTGTTTGGCAATTTCTAATCTCGATATTATAAGACAGAAAGGAGTCTTTAAATCCAACCTCCACAACGCTTCTCAATAGAATCAGTTCGTGATTTACCGCGTAATACGTGAGACATTAAACCCGGAGAGCTAGGAAATGGCACCCTATAAACGCGCTTAAAAAACGCAAACCGTTCAGGAAGAATTCATGAATGGACACGAAGCTTCGACTTGTTTTGATTGAGAGCTGGGGTTTGCTAGCTTCGTTTCCTGTTTTGGAGGAGCTGAACAAAGCGTGCCAAACGTTTGCGTTGTACTGCTGCCAACGAACTTCAGAGGCTTTTCTGAGACTGGCGATGGGACAAAACTCGAGCATCAGATGGGTTAAAAGCCCAGCAGGAGGTTTTATTACTTAACGGTCTTTAATACCTCTAACTTAGTAAGTTTTGAATTTGTTCGCTTTCTGAAAAAAGACATGAAATTTGCCGGCTCGTGTGTGTTGCGATACCCAGGAGAGTGAGAGATCCCACGCAGAATAACAGAGAGTTCCATAAATTACAATGTCATTAAAGACAAGACATGCCGTGACTCATTGTCGCTCGGCGAGCACAAATACAACACTATTACTTTTACAGATGTGCCGTTCATTACCCAAGAAAATCGTATTTTAAGCAGTTAAAATATCAGAAAATAAGCGCGTTTATCTCACTAGGGCATACTACGAAATGGGAAAATTCTATGCACGCTGATACATCGCTGCCTAAAAACATTCGTTAAAAATATCAAAAAGAGAATTTTTCCAAGCGGTGACTCCCTATGTATTCAAGGATATTAAATATCCTTTTTTAATTCTTCATGGATATCACTGACCTGGTCCACTGAATTAAAATGCTTGTGAAATAAATACGCTTTTTATTTTCAAACACAAAGGACAAATAAACTAGAAACCGCATTCACGACTTAAGGGGGCAATAAACTATGATAATTTTTCTCCCGCAAAGAATGGTACATTTGAACTTCCCTCCGTCGATAAACTGACAAATTTTTCAAGAGAAAATGTTTTGACCGCCATTTGAATTTTCGTCATGGAGACAAGCGCTGCAAATATCAAGTACTGTATCAGATACCAACATTAAAGTGAACCAAGCCATTTTGCACATGCTTTTTAATTGAGAAGAAGGTTAGAGAATTGCCAAATAATTTGCTCTCAGTTGGAGAGTAAACGTCACAAACTTCTCAAACATAGAAAGGGGAACTAGTTTCTTATTATTATTCTCACTGCGCGAATCACAGCTACACCTAAGCTCGTACTTATCTCCTCCCCAAAGCACGTCAGATACCATCAGTTTTCTTTTAACTTATCAACGGAAAACTGAAGGGCTTTATCGGCGAGATCAAGATTTTAAAATATCATAACTTCGTTTCTACTCCGTCTTCCGGGATTGTGGCCATTCCTTGGGGTTAAAGCATAGAAGATTTCTTTTCAAGTTTATGTCAGTTTGGCAGCGAGTTGAGAACCGCGTTCAGGTCCCAAAAGCGTGCCCGTTTTTCTTCGATTTAAGATCAACAGCGTTTTAACCTAGTCGTGGATAGACCATGAATTCTTGGTAGTGCTAATTGCGACCTTATATAATGAGACGAGCATCGCTTCGGAATGGAGAAATCAGATGTACCATGGAGTAATTACTACGGTGCCCTGTAAAGTATCTTCTACCTCGTGCAAATAGAGACCACGAACCACGTGTATAAAATCTTTTGATTTATTTTTAAACACTTTTTCATTATAGGTGCCTTATAAGCTTTAGCCGCCAAACAAAGCAAGCGAAAAAGTTGATGAAACAAGCTATTCATCACTGAGCTGGGCATGATTCCGGTAGATCTGCATTTGAGCCGACCAAGATGGAAACCACACTTTAACACGAAGCCCTCGCCGTTCAAAATGAACCACACTTCCTCTCCCGGCACTTTGGCTCCATTCATGTCCAGTTGACAAGAAATTCCTCTCAACAACATCACTGACTGCTCCAAAAGTGGCGCCATTATAAACCACTTGATTGAGCTCGTAGCCGTAGACTCTGAGCGCCGGGTGATTAAACCGTCGAATTGAAACGACGAGGTTGATTAAGAAATAATTACGAGGTTATTGTTCCGCAACACAGCGACCATGTGCTTAGGCCTAAATCTAATGAGTTTATAACAGATCTACAAGCTTATTCAAGGCCCACCTATATGTGGTTTGTTTTTGTTGACTGGAGTTTAAATAAAATGTCCAAAAAAACCATGTGGCGTGGGTGGTTTGCACTAGGGTTTATCTCATGATAGGCAATTGTAGTTAGGCTATATAGCCAAAAAGAAAAGGTTAAAAAATTCCTTTCTTGGGAAATCGTGTATTGGTGTTAGGAGAGAAATAGACCAAAATTCAATTCAAAACATGTACCTTTCATGGTTTAGGGGTGAATAAATATTTTGGTCCAGTTGTAAAGATGTCTATGGTTTAAAGAAACTAGGAACTATGGTCACAAACCATTGAGTTCCCAAAAAGGAAGGAAAGGAGCGAATTTTGCGGCGTAAAAAATCGGAACAAAGTCTGAAGATAGTTTGAATTAAACCCTAATATAACCCTACAGAGTCAGACCAAATATTAAATATCAGTTGTTCAATGGCAAAGGCGGTGCTATACAAACAGAAAACAAAGCCTGCTTCATTGAAGCAAGCTGGATTGTTCCTTCATAACGTGAGAAGATTTATCTAGAAAGGAAGAAAGGGCATTAGAAAAGAACTGTTATCAGACTAAACAACAGGAAGTCATGATTTAGTCTCACTGGGTGTAGTGAAAAACTTTTCTCTAAATGTCTCACGCCTCGATTGAAACCTGATAAAGAGAAACTACCTTCTCCCATAGAAATCAACTTTCTATTTACAAAGTTATAACCTTGTAAAGTTAAACAAAAAAAGATTTATGACAATCAAAACAAAGCCTCACGTAACATTCAGCTCCATGTGAATTTATTTCTATCGTTGACTTCCGATGACTAACACGCAAAATATTTCACTTTGCTGGACATGAAACATATCTTGTTCGGCTAATTATCGACTCATAGTTACTGTCGATCGTTCTTACATGAACGCTGCCGAGCTAGATTCAAGAAAAACAACGTCACTTAAAAAGAAATCCACAAAAAACGAGAAGGCAACAATAACACTAGCTAAGCAAAGCTGATGTACCTAAACACTCGTTTATAATAGATATACAATGGCAAGATCATTATAACGTCATAGTTGTAGTCTCTAACAATTATACGCGAGAAAATTTACAATTACTTGATGTAACTGAGTTAAAAGGAGATTTCAATGACCCTAACACATTAGTAAGCTCACACGCTGAAACATGAAAATGTTTCTACTTTTCCGCCAACGTCGAGTCAAACAAACACATGTCCCACAAACATCACTCATAGTCCGTGTGAAGATTTCTCCTCAATATCTCTGTTTCTAAAAGCACCATCGTTATTATTCCACAAAAGCTAGTGATATTATAAATACAAGGCGTGGGACAAGATTTAACCTGTGCAACATGAAGTTTCGTTTTCGATTGCGCGAGTTTACAGCAATCAACGTGTTGAGTTCATGGAAGACGGCGCTCATTTCAGTTCAATGGACGGTGTGTGGAGAAGAATTTTCTTTGTTACTGATGCTGAAACCAAGCTCCCTCCATCCTCCACACACTGAAAGCATAGCTAAGCCGTTCATGTGCGATGAAGCAGCTGCTCGCTGCAGAGCTTGGGTGCTTCTCGTTGTTGCCCAGAACTTGACACAAGAAGTCGATGTATCTCGCGGCCAAGCGCAGTGTCTGTATTTTGCTAAGCTTATCTGAAGGCAAGGTCGGTATGATTTTTCGTAGCTTATTAAAAGCCTCGTTCAATGCTTGTGTTCTCTGTCGTTCCCGCACATTCGCCACAGTCCTCTGGTCGCCTTTGCCGTGTCCGTGCTCGTGCTCGTGCGAGCCATCTTTGCGTTTTGATTTAGAATTGCCTGATGTTCTGTACTTTCTTCTGGAATGACTCATGGTAAGCGACTTCTCGTAATGTGGCAGCCCCATGTTCCGATATCCCAACAACAGTTAACTAAAACTGTTCGTTTTACTGAAGGATTAAATCGAGAAGATATAGACGGCCTTGTCTGTGGGATCGACCCAAGTTCAAGCTCAACCCACCGTCAGTCAACTTTGCAAACTAACGCAACGCTACAATCCCGAGACAGTTATGTACTCGCGGGTTAAAATAAACACACCTATCACCTTACGCTTAGCAAGCCGTCAGGTCGTCTAATTATGTTCACTCACCCAATGAACCCTGCCAATGAGATTACAGCGCAAAGTGTCAATGGATACTTCAAATTTAATTAATAGTTGGCCTTATCTTCAGTAATTGGCAATAAATGTGATATTTACAAACAGTTTCGGTCCGACAAGGTGAAAAACACCGGACTTAAAACGGGCCGGCACTGGGTGATGAAAATGGCACAAAGAGAAAACGGAACTGACTGTGTTAAAACACACATTTCTATGCTTAAATTTTCCTAACTTTGCTCTTTATCGGTAGAAGATCGAACATTGCTGTGAATAGTTTTCTCCTGTAAAATAGAAATCTATACTTATACCGACGTGAAATCGTCCTTAGTTCGTTCTGAGTTCGTTTTAATTAACCCCTGCGTGCGCGCTTCTTTGCCGGATATAGACTCTTTGTCAACAGCGGGAGTCAGCGCTTGAAGTTTGCCGAAAATTCCTAGCCTCCTTGCAATTGATAGATGAGTTTGTATCGGTTACGGTGCTCTTTGAAAGGTTAAGAACGAATGCCCTCAGCAAAAGTCTCCATCTGGAACGAGAAGACATCAAGGTAATTGAACAAAATCGAAAATGGGAGATTTACCGTGTTTAACTTGGAGAGCTGAATTTCCCAGGTAGCGTTGAGTGGTTGTGATGACAGAAGCGACCTGTTTGTGGCTGATATGCGGGAATTTTTTCCGCTCGCCGGTGTCCAGCGGTCAGGAGTTAAATTACACTTCGTCCGAACAAGCAATTCATGCTCTCGGTAGAAACTGTTAAGAAAAGTTAACACACTCAAGGGCATGCTTATATAACTTCATATCTGACGAAGGGATGTAATACGGGATTTATTGCCTGCTCTTGAGCGCCATTTCTCAACACTAGATTACATTTGGAAAATGCTTTAACGTCTAAAATACACAAGCTTTGTTTAATCTATATGAATGGAATTCAAGGTAGATGCTATCTTTGAGCTTAGAAAGTGCACTCGATTAAAAACCGGCACATTGTGTGAAAGTGAGATATGCCTTTTACATTATTCGTAGACTTGATGTCGTGGAAGTCACCAGATAAGCGTACCTCGCCTTGCTGGAGCACACAGGGGTGATAAATAAAACCTAGCAAGTAACGTTTTTACTCAGGGTTGCCTCATTTTTTTCTCGCATGTATCAACCAGCTGCTTTAACAATTAGGAGGGAATGCGTTATAACACAAACAAACCACTGCATCATCGCGGACAGATCATTACCAACCTAAATGACCTCAGCTTTCAAGTTCAAAAATGACAGTTGACATGCTGAACAAATGAAGCAAAAACAAAAGTTTCATGTATTCTCATATCAGATAAATCGCTTAAGAAATATAACAGAAGTTTGAAGTAATTAACCCTTGTCTTTTAAGTAGCCGGCGACAAATACAAGACCAAAAACAACACACATTAAAAAAAAAAACCTCTTCTTTGGTGGTTTATTCGGCGTGGAATGTTTTACAACAACATTTGTACAGGGTTTTTCTGAACACTGACCCATCCTTCTTAACCCATGGGGAGAGCGGGGATAATATATTATCTTTAAGTTTCATTTAATAATAAGAACTAAATCTTAGAGGGTCGAAGTTTCCTATTTTGCAACTGAATAACGGATAATTCTTGCTATTTTTACTCATTTAAGACAAAAATTAAGTGGTAAAGCTATTTATCGAAAATCTATTCTACCAGGCGACACATCACTGTCAACGATACGAACAAATCGATGGCAATGTTTATTATTTTTGGCGTGACCTTGAAACCACAAAACAGACTCTGCTCTCTTTGTGTATGGTCTGAAGGGTCTAAGGAGAAAGAGGGGAGTTTGATATTTTGTAGGGTGAAAGAGCCAGGACCACCCTACACTTTGGGCTTGCGATTGCCAACATAAGAATATTTTTGGCAGTAAAAAGAGGATTAAAGAATCTTTTAACACACTGTCGTTCCTTTGCCTCGACATTGTGTCAATCCCTATTGTTGCATCCTTAAGACTTATAAATGAGCGAAAAACGGGAAAACACATAATTGCGAGCTTGAAGCTGCCTCTACTGCAATATTTTGGTCTCCCACTTTGTAAAATGTTATCTAATAGTCTCCAGAACAGTTATGGGGCTGTCAAAACATTTATTTTAGCAATTTTAACAGCTACAACCGAAAACGATAGCTTAAATTACTTTATTTTTATTCATAACATGTAACGCTTGTGAATATGAGCTTTGTGTGTAACCAAATACGGTCAACTTGGTAGAGGGCTTGGCCGGTTTGGTTAATGCAGGTTGGCTGGTTGGGAAATTCAGGTTGAACCAGTTGGGGTAATATAATTTGTTCTGTACTGAAAACCGTGGCCCGAATTACTACCGGGTCTAGGTCAAAGTCACCAAGTTAACGGTTCTTGGACAAAGGGAGATGGTTTATTCCAGTTATCTGCAGAATCTTTACCATGTAAACAGAGAAATAAGACCACGTGTGATTTATTTCATCGGGGGTGTTTGAAAGAATAGAGTACATGTATATAGAAGAACGTTACTTAGGCATCGCTATTTTACGAGAAGATCCCCGATCTAAAGCATTTTAACTGTGATGATGACGTCGTTCTTCTGCTTTGAGGATATGCAATCGGAGGAAAGTGGAACCCCGCCTTACGGTCACCTCGTTAAGGTAGAATGATCCCCTAAAATAGACCAAAAAGTTTGTTTAAATATGGTGAAGAAATATCAGTAGTGTGCGATTGCACTCATAAAGAGAAAATAAATTTTGAAGGTTTTTTACTGTCCAACCTGTGTAATCTTTATAGATCTTTATAACTGTGCCCCGTTTATACGACCTCCAAACCAGTTATGTTTATCTTTCCACTGTTACTGTATGTAGTGATTGAAGTAATTATAGCTACATTCCGATACTTATTAAAGAAAAGTTGTTAGAAGTGAATTTGTGATATATCTGTTAAGACATCACACAATTTGGACCAGCAAAGTAATTTGACACTGCCCCGTTAATTCGGCCACCCGTCATTACGGTCACCAACGGGGCCATGACAATTTGGCCGTATTTTAAACGGGGTTCTACTGTGTGTAACTTGGGAGCCCATTTTGACTTCACTAATGTTGGCTGGAGGGTGAACAGTTAAACACACTTAGAGACAGTAAAATTCACACTGTCAACCAATTCATCTTCCGACAGACACACAACTAATTCTATTAACTTACGCAATATAGTCTACATATTTAAAATATCTTAATTTTTGTTACATTTTTTCGGTCATTATTGAGTTAACACTGAATCTCATATAACCTTAAATCAAGTCTCAAAAATAGGCAGGTTTTCACTGTAGGTCCCATCCACACTAAGCCAGAGGAATTAAAAACGCACCAATCACCAGTCATTTTGCATTTGTATTTGAATAAAACTCGGTCAGTGAAATCACATGATTTTCGTGACGCCATCGGTTTCGAAAAGCTTCATTTTCAAAATGTTTCCTGTGCACACAAAAACGCAAAGCCGGCGTTTGCAAATTCCTCCGGTTTTAAGAGTGTTTTCGAAAAGCTCCATTTTCGTTGCGGATTAGTGTGGACGCAATGCCTAACCGGAGAAATAAAGCTCCGTTTTCAAATTCCTCTGGCGTAACATGGTTTGGACGGGGCCTGAGTGTCGAACGGTAACTGTACGCATTGGTTTTGGTTGCATTACTATGCAAAGTGATTGGCTTAAATAACTCGCACCAGTTTGTCATCCAGTCAAAAGGAAAACCAAAACCAATCATGGCTCGGTTAGGCTTCAAGTTTTTTTTTTTTTTTTTTTTATTTGCAATAACACAAGGGAAAACAATACTTACTTACAACACTAGCTCTAGTTACATTATATTGCTCTAATTATTTACACTATTTAAATTACAATATCTAAACGACTTACCCTACTAACAAATACAGTTACGCGACTTACACTTCTAACAAATACAGTGACGACAAGGGGCAAAGAAAAATAGAAGAAAAATAGATAGTTCAGTTATCATTACAGCTTGAGGTTGTACCATAGAAACATAAAAAACAGACCAAAGGCATGTGGTACGTTAAAGGTAAAATGAGTTATGCATCTGACAGGAGATTAGAAATAGACTAATGGGTAGGAGATAGATACCGATAGGTATAGAAAATATAATCTAAAATAATAATTAAATCCTCATATATTCTGTAAGAGGTTTCCATTTCTTTGTGTCTCCACTTTTTGTTTCAATTTCATATTGTGATTTTAGTGTGCATATGAAATGCGTAAGATTTGGATGATCATCTTTTGTTTTAGCGAGCCATATGTGATATCGTGCCCAGAGAAAGCTGTAATTGATAAGAAGCGCAAATTGAGAGATATCTGGCCTCAGACCCAAAGCAGTAATATTTGTCAAAGCATAATCTCTAGGAAGTAAATTTAAGTTTTTCAGCCATTCAGTAAGTTTATTCCAAAAGTAAGATGTTTGGCGGCATGACCAAAAAAGATGAATTATTGGCTCAGAGGAGGTGTGACAAAAACTGCACGCTTCATCGCCCTGTAGACCTATTCTAAATAAGAAGTTATTGGTTGGTACACGTCTATGTAAGAATTTAAACTGAAACTCTATCAGCTTAGTGCTCTTTGTGCATTTTTTAGCTAAAAGATAGGCAGCAGTCCAATTTATGTTGTCATTTATTGGTAGGCCACAATCCTCTAGCCATTTCTTTTGACTTGACTCTGGGGTTAAACTCTTGTTACTAATCAGTTTTTTATATATTAATGTAGTTGCTTTTTTGACTTGCAAAATTCTTGTTGTAAGTGGCTCATAGTCTTGGTTTTACAACACTCAACTGAAAACTGCTGTGATGCTTTAGCCTCCAACTAGGGCATACTGGGGACGTAATCGGGCATCATGATGCCTCAGACCTCCCAGACGGTGTGAAGCTCCAGCCAGCATAGCTCTAGGGATCATGAGGATGCTCAAGCCTCCTCGCCGCGCCAAGGCACACCACCAGAGGAGGAATATAATCGGGTATATTCGGGACATACTCGGGATATACTCGGGATAACTTAACACTGGAAATGAGTTTTATTATATTGGAATTTATAATCCATCAAATATTTTCGCTAGCGCGAGATTGGTCTAAAAGCGTCACGTGACTGAAAATGCCCTTGGGAACAAGTGATATTTCCCAATTTTTAAAACTGCGCGTGTTGCGAAAAAAAAATTCAAGTACGATAAACACAATAGCCCCCACTTGGCGAGAAAATATGCTCAGATATTTGTCCTTGGACATTATCTGTTCCTCAAAGCTCACAGTGTTCGCTTCTCAGAACAGATAATGTCTGCGGACAAATATCCGAGCATATTTTCGTGCCGATAGTGTTAACTATGGATTTTCAAGCTGCATGTACTCACCGTTGCTATGGTTAGTTTCTTTTTGGCATCAATTCAAATAATGAAATAAAATTGATGTCTAGTTTTTGGAAAAGCTCTTCCTGGAAATAGTCATTCTGGATTCTATAACTTTTCAGGGTTTTGTTGTGTGATTTTTCAGCCAAGCCTTAATTCGTTTAGTATTCCTTTTTAGACATTGAAATAGGTTTGTTTAATTAAAATTCGTATCTCGTTCGCATTTCGCACAAAGGTGCAAGGAAATGTGTACATGCCACAAATAGCACTAAGGTGTCCTTTTGAATATGTTTAGACACGAGAGTACGAACGGGTAATGATATGGACTAGGCGGGCCTAAGATATGAGAAAGGCCAACCCACGAACTATGGATTGTGCAATTGTTTGTTGGTGACGCTGATGTTGTAAGAAATATTTAACAACAACTTTTGTCTTTTAACTTAGTGTTATCCTAAACTTTTAATCGATAAAAGCCAAGATTGTAACTTTAATATTGTTCACGTTACCTTATTTAGGTCAACCACTTAGGAATAGTCAGTTAAAATCAAGATGGAAAATGTTTTAGTCAACCTCGATAATCTCGAAAGAAAATATGCTATGTAGCTTGGTGCGCAGTCGCAATGGAACCTTATGCGAATTGCACATGACATTACGTTAACATAATTGACAGTTTGACAGTGATTTGATGGATCATGTGGGTTGTCTCTTTAAAAGGAACGTGACAAGTGAACTCGTAGTTTTATTTTTGTAATAGCTGTGATCAGTAAAGAGTAGAAACAGAAAAAACGGCGTAACAACTGCCATTGGAAATGAAAGGGAAGTAACCGAACATAAGAGTATTGAAGTGATCGGCTGAATTCCCAAAGTGTACTTCGACAAATTACTCCTGGCTGCTTCATGCTACAAATTCGCTGCAAATAGAGTAACCTTGCGCAAGAGCACTTTCGTGCTGGATGGTAGTTTATTGTGGTGTCTATCTGTATCTATTATTGTCTAAAAAGTATAGATTGAGATTATTCTGTCCAGTGACCCTCTGTTTTTGTATTGACTTCATCGAGATCGCAAGCTTGGCAAAATATTAATCCGGTACGTGGGATATGAACGAGTCAAAATGCAAAGAAAAGAAAAGAAGTAAAATGACTCGCACCAAAAAAAAATAAACGTCTGTGGACAGACTAGTTTGACATCTTCATCATTTTTTTCTCTTTTGCTATTTTCTTGATACATGTATGTACTGATCTCCCTTGACTTTCTTTTCTTTATATTCATGTTCAATTACACTTTACACAATCCCATATGGTCTAGCGGTTAGGATTCCTGGTTTTCACCCAGGCGGCCCGGGTTCGACTCCCGGTATGGGAACTCCCTTTTTAAATGTACAAACTTTGCAGGTGTTTTTGCTTACTTTTTTTATCAATCACTGAGGCTAGATAAGTTGAATCTATCCCAGTAAGACTCTTTCCTTTTCACCAACTATTCTGGCGAGAATTTCCTGACGCGATAAGATTCGGTTTCAGAAGAAAGTAATCGGTTGAAGTTTTTCTCAACCATTCATGTGGTAGGGTTGGTAAAATAACTTAGGATCTCCATTTCACTCATCTTCAAATATTCAACTAGTCATTACTCAGAGCACAGAATTCAACGAACAATTTCGAAGCATTTTATATTTCTTTTAAGCACCATTGTTAACTGTCTTCGCTTAGTCTCAGAATAAAACATCCGACCATGTCACTTGAAGCAGAAAAAATTGCTAATTCCCATACCGGGAGTCGAACTCGGGCAGCCTGAGTGAAAACCAGGAATCCTAACCGCTAGACCATATGGGACACCGCGAAAAGGAAAGAATAGCAACAATTATAGTAGCCTCGCACTAGAGCACTTCATTCTTGAGGGCAGTTTATTGTGGTGTGTATCTGTCAATTATTATTCAAAAATTCTAGTCTTTTTTATATCTTCATAAGTTTTCTTATTTGTTATTTTCTTCACCCATTCTTCACCCATCTCCCTTACATTTGCTCTCTTTGTAATCTATGTTCACAATTTTTTTTTTGTCAGTTCCTATGGTATCCCATATGGTCTAGCGGTTAGGATTCCTGGTTTTCACCCAGGCGGCCCGGGTTCGACTCCCGGTATGGGAAAATGTATATCATTTTTATTTTGCATTGTTATATGACTCTGTCTAACAAGGACTGGGAACTAACAAATTCATCAATTTGATTGGCTGAAATCGATATTGAAAGCGGTCTAGATTTTCCCAGCTAGACCGGCATCTATCTAGATCGGTAATGTTTTGCAGTGAAAAAGTTGCAAACTAAAATGCAAAATCGCTGGATATTTTCATCTAACAATATTTGTTTATGCAAGTACCGAAAAACCTGTTGAAGATTTAAGACTAGATTTTATAGTTAATAGTTGACAGACAGACTGAGACGCCACAATAAACTAGACTCCCGGCAGACCGAAGTATTCTAGTACAAGGGTATTATTTTTGCTGCAGATGGAACAGTTTCTAGTTGTCCCATATGGTCTAGCGGTTAGGATTCCTGGTTTTCAGCCAGGCGGCCCGGGTTCGACTCCCGGTATGGGAATACATTTTTTCTTAAATGTACAAACTTTGCAGGTGTTATATTGAATGGATTTACGAAATCCAATATGACATACGACTGACGAGGCTAGTTTCAACGAAATATATTTTGCAGGTATTGTTAGCTGGGGCTATAAAGGTACCTATCGTATGAAGTGTGCTATCTCGCAATGTATGTGTGAATGCAAATCAAGAAAACTGATTCTTTGCTTCTTTGGCGACAAGTAAACGATCGACCTGAAACAAATCTAGGACAATACTTTCGGAATCTCACCATCGGGCAGTCCAGATACTCGCTCCTTTACCCGCCCTAAATTCTGTTGAATCCAGGCGGGAGAAGAGAGAGTAGAAATGAGCACAAAACTCATAAGATGCGTTACACTATGAAGAGAAAGTTATTTAAGGCTGAAAAAGCTCTTTTAAATGTCAAACTGAGTTCGCGTAAACTAGACGTTTCGGGTAGCCCTTCTTAAATGTGTTAGAAAATATATAAAAAAAAAAGGTATTGTATACGCATGCTCAGACGGAAAGAGCGCTCATGAAATACAATAGAGTTAAAACAGGTTTGCTGCGCCATACTGTTTTAGGACTTTAAACGCGTGTAGTAGTGCGTGTATTTATAATATGCGCGAGAAACACAGTCTGGAAACTAAAGTTAACGTTCGTTCCTCTTGGCTTTTTTTTTTTCTCGAGTTGGTGCTTATAAAGGGTATGCCTGAACATAAACGCAAGCAAATGGTCATTTTTAGGCTATGATGTACTTTGTATCGGTGTAGAATAGTGCCTTGTCTGAACGTGTCTTGAACGCAGTCAATGCTACAAACCCTCTCTCATTTAGTAAGAAGCTTCTCTGTAAGTGTGAATGCAGAAATACTTGAATTCACAAAATAGAACAACTTTATACAACACCATGGGAAAGAAAACGTGACACAGCTAATAATCAGCCATATTAAATTATTAAATCTAACGTAAATTACTCATGCAACCGAATGTCTTCCGTTACTTTTGAATTATACCCGTAAACCAGTTTGTAATTGAGCTGTTTCCTAACAAGATATGTCAACTACAGGTGGACCTCGCTAACTCGAACTCGGTTAATACGAATTCCCCGTTATTTCGAAATCAAAACCTACGGGTCAAAACCATTCACCTTGGATTTGCCCTTTAGTCATTTTACTATCAGTTATTTCGAACCATTTTATGCTTCCCCCGAGAGTTGGAAATAGCGGGTTTCAACTGTATTTTGAATCTTCTAATCCAGCGGTCTCAGATACTCGTTTAACCAGTTTGATCATGACGTCAGTGCTTTCTCATTGGTTCACAGAAAAACCTTTGTTCTTTCGCTATATAAGTCCGATACCACCCGGATGGTTGGGCGGTCAGTTAACTCCACTACAGTACACGTATCTCTCTTTAATACTGATATTAAGTAGTAGCAATATTAAGGGTTTCACGGTTCGGCGCATGTTTGCATTATTTATTCGCCTGTGCACGCTTTTGGCACTTGAAAGGTTGTTAGAACGAAGCGATCTAGTCTTCTGGCAAATACTGCTAGTTAATCATTTGAATTTAATTATGAAGCAATGAACGCACAGCTTAAACCAACCACTGGATTTAGAAGCTTTTTGAAGTTCGAAGGAAAAAAACAAGAAAAAAACGCAAAATAGAACATTCTTCTTCAATAATCACTTTTCTTCGCTTCAAGAGAACGGTATTTACGTTCTTCTTCAATAATCAGTTTTCTTCGTTCAAGAGAACGGTGAGATAAAATGATATTTCAGTCTTTCCTTGAAATAGGTAAACAAGTTCTCAGTACCTTACAAGATTTCCTGTTCTAGTATACGACCTATAAAGCATATGGTTAACTCCCCTGGATCCTAGTTCTGGAAGGAAACGACATTCGTAAACGGATTCACGGCTCATTGTCCAAATATTCGTTCGAAATTTCACTAATTATTTACAGGAGTTTTTCTTGTTTGAGAAAAAAATAGCAAATTCATTTCTACAGGAGACTGAAAATAGCGGAGGAAATGTTTCACCGTGGGTATTTTCTAACTGAACTTGTAAAATGAAGGTCGTTTTACCATTCTTAGCCGAAGTTGCAAAATTTCCACACACGTTTATTAGAAAAGCATCACTTTCTTATCTTTCGTCCTTGTCAGCTAAACAATAATATTCGGAGAAAAAAAAATTGTTCTCTTATCTTTTCCGTTATTTTCCAATAATAATAAAAAAAAAAATACACGAGAGTGAACGCCAGCGAGAAACATTAAACAAATTACATAAAATACCGTAAAAGAGTCATGTATCCATACTCCTCAGACCTAATTCATTTTATCGTACGTCGTGTGATCACATTTTATTCACTAAAGCGGTTTTCAATTGAGTGTCGTAAAGTTAAAACCAATCCAATAACTTCCTAGCTTGCGTAGCAGGCGTAAAACAGGGGAGATGGGGAGGGAGAACAAGAGCGGGGATAGATGGAGGGGGCGAGGGAGAGAGGACGTTCCTTCCCATTATTTCTCGCGTTGTTGCCTCCCTACTCCTTCTCCGTTTACGCCTACAACGCAGGCTAATAACCTACCAATTAGACTAGTCAGTAAATCTCAAACCGTAGTAAAACTAAAATCACAGTAATTTACTGATTATTTTTGACACTCAATTGAAAACCGCTCTAACAGGAACAATTTATTTCACGGTCGCTTCATGCTACAGAAACCAGAACAGGTAGACTTCCTACATGCTCCTTCTAAACCAACGGAATGACCTGCACAATTTACAAGGTTTTTAAAGATTGGCCAAACAAAACAATACATAAAGAACAGCCCCAAGCCTTAAGAGCAACTTAGCATCCGGCTAAGCGCGCTTAAAGAGTCCACGATCGTCTTGGTCAGCACCAAAGTTCAACCCGTCAGTGACTAAAAAGATTGGGGGTCCTGGGAAGTCATCGTTAAGAGCCAATCAACTGCGAGAGGAAATGACGATGATGGCGGGTGAGCTTTTATCGCTAAACTTAATTGATTATCGGTTGAGCGCAAGTTACAAACAAATCCTAAGCGAATGTCTTTTGCGTAAGTCTCTTTATGCCGCTGCAACTAACTAAATTTTAACTTAAGCCTTATTAATTTCCTAATTAATTTCATTCTCCCCCTCTCCCACCACAAGCAACTCATTTCGCCGGCAGCGCCTCACATTTGGGCGGATCTTCTTTCATCCTGTTCAACCGCCGAACGAAGTTCGCGGGCATGTTATTGTTGCGGGGATCTGCAGCAAAATCCATCACATACGAGCTGGGTTCCTCGCCGTCGTCGTATTCCTCGTAAGAAGCGAAAACGTAATATTCCGAATCAAGTTTGAAATCAATCGAACAGCCAAACATATCTGTAATGGTAAAACTGCAAAATAAGAAGAAAAGAGGTAGAACTTTGGAAGAATGAAAAAGAAGTTCTTATGTAGGATAACAAAAAAACACACTTGAGAGTTTCAGAATAAGAAATAAATTGCTCTGAAGTGTAGAAACTTCTCGAAAGTGAACACCAACTGCTGAAACTAATAAATTTGTAACGTTCTTTATGCGGTCAGTTATCAGTTGTTATAGCAGAAAAATATGGTCGGGCTCACATATAAAAGGCAAAAACAAACGAGATACCAAAGTAGTGTCAATGTTTTAGCGATCACAAGCTTTCGTCGTTGCCACAGCGTCTTTCTCAAGTGAATATGGTGGTAATCTACTTGTCACGTGAGCTTGGGTGAACCAAGTCACCTGCCAAAACATCACGTGACAAATAGATTCCCGCCATAGTCATTTGAGAGAGATGCTGTGGCAGCGTCGAAAGCTTGTGACCGCTAAAACATTGACTGCTTCGATATCTCGTTTCTTATTATGTCTACTAGATTCGGGAAACAAATGGGAAAGAAACCCGAAAAGTATACGCGGCTCTTTTAATAAGGAAGAACTTTTGTTATTCCTTGGGAGCTAAAGCCCATGGGCTTTCTGTAGGAAGGATTAATTACGCGGGGAATTAAGTTAAGTACCGGAATTTACGGGTTTTGCTTACCCGTGCTTGATGGAGATTTCTTGGTCTATGAAAACAGTCGCCGGTTCATCTTGTTTGAAGATTTCCAAAACTATCACATTGACCTCTAATCCTAGCTGAAACTTCACCGTGGGGGTAACTCTGGCGACTAGAGTAAAAACAAAAGAAAAAACTGAGGTTCATTTCTCACAGGATGTCTTTCTCTCAAGTCTCCGGCATCATGTATACGTCTGGTACGAGAATTTCCTGACCAAGAGGTCCGGCATCGTACAAGAATTAAATTCTTCATCGGCGCGTGGTCCCTGACATCCAAACGTTTTTGAGTAGCTAGTGCCCTCATTACAGTCATTGCAAGGCTTTCAGTCCAAATTGCAATCGTAAGGGTTTTGTTGGTAAGACACGCTCTCGCTTTGGACGAGTGAGAGAAACAAACAGACCTAATAGCAATAGAAAAACGAAACAAAATATGATGGGGTCATGTAAGAATGTACTTAATTAAAGTTACGTTGCACATCCTGCCGTCCCCGCGACAAATTTAGGGCAGGATTTTGCAGGATTCCAGTTGGCGAAATCAAAGCCAGAGTGCTAATTCTCCTTGAATACGTTGTTGTTTAGTTGTGAGCGTAAAACTATCAGGAATTCTTGCTTTCGAAAATAAACCAGAACAATATCTAACAATACATACCTAAGTTACTGCTACAAAACAACTCTGCGAGGTTGAACTCTGTACTTTCTGTGAAAGTAAGAAGATTACTTTTTTCATACGCGGATATTAAAATAAACGGCTTAGGGCTCTGCCGCGGGTAAAGCGATTTACAACGGCAGACAGTTGTTTTTTTGACTCTATCTTTTTCAAAGATCTTCATTCGTTGTTTTTGTGCTGTCCGGCTCCACCGTTTTGGTGACACGGTTTGAAAACATTGGAGCAGTGATTTCTAGTAGCATTGGACTCCAGATTCCAGATCGTGTTAGGTTATTGCAGTATCCCTGTATCTTGTAATGTTGTAAATGTGACAAGCATTGAATTCAAGTTTCTTTTATTACTTCACCTTGGAGAGAGAATCTTAACGGCTTCTAACTGTTCACCGATATTCCAATGGAAGGTCTCAATATGCTTGGGCCTCAAGGGTTCAAGGATCGATCATAGGGACCCCGCACCCTTATTTGTGAACTGTATATGCTCTTTTATTTCTGTTTTTAGATTACATAATATGAGCATATAAAGTTCACAAATAAGCATGTGGGTTCCCTTCGAATTGATCAAAATTTAACCATACACTAACAAAATTCTGGTTTTGAACTCTTACCCCCTCGGCGGAATCGAGGGGCATTTGACCCTGTCGACACCATGTAATTAGTTTTCTTTTTTAGCTCGTGGAGAAATAGAACACTTGAGGCTGACTGCATGGACTATCACCGCCTTATTTTGGCATCGGTTTCATTTCTGTTCTTTTACTAAGCTCTACAGTCTGAAATCAACAGATTCTTTAAACGCTTTACCTGAAGTATTTATCCCAAGTACCACTCCAGCCCAGTGTCTCGCGACCATTCTCTCGTTCTCATTCCCCTTTCTAAATTAGTTCCTTCGCTTGATACACATACCACCATTTAATGTAGTTATTTGACCTTTTTTGTTTTAGTGTAGTTCAGTTCTGGGACTCTCTCGGTCACGCAAATCAACGCCCTCGGATGAGAGACATGCACCCGGGAACGTAACGTTGCGTGACAGAGGGCTACTGTAGAACTGGACTGGGCTTCGTGTAAAGCTTTGTGGGGATCGCGTTAACTTACCTTCATCCGTAGCCCTGACAGTGGCCTGGAAACCAGTGGCTACTCTGTTTGGCAAGATTCCAGAGTTCAAGACAATCTGCATACAAGTCGAGTTACACCGCGAAACAAAGACCCCAGGTAACACCTTAGAACCGCAGTATTTTCTCCACGGATAGCGATGCTGATCGCACTCTGAGGAAACCAAAAATTTAAATGCGTTATCACGGGATTTACCCCCGGGTTGGGATGCTAGTCCATCGCAGGGTTACTTCCAGCATTAAGTTCGCCGGTACCCATTTTAATTTATACACACACCTGGGTGGAGAAAGACACTGCGAGATTAAAGTGTCTTTCCAAAGAACACAACACAATGTCCTCAGCCAGAGCTCGAACCCGGACCGCTCGATCCGGAGACGAACGCATTACCCATGAGACCACGACGCCTCCCACCATGCGGTAGGTACCAAGTTAAATGTCCTGCTGAAAAATGGCGGTTGATTCACCCTGATTTATCCTGATGTCGATTAAGAAGAATATGTACGTCAGCGCGCACTTTACCCTTATTTATCTAATTAAGCAGAATCGGGGTAGTAACCTCTTTTTAGCAATCTTTTAGTACACTGATGGGAGAGTGCTAGATAGAGCGAAGGAGCGGGAAAGATTTCCACCCCTTGCATTCAATCGTTCAAATAGAAGATTAGAAGGAGGGTTTAGGAGAACACCCTTGATGGATATGGAAGGGGTTCAAAGAACACGTCGCCAGGCTGCGATCCTCCATGAACAATGAACTTTTTCGGCGACTATCTGGAATTCTATTGTTTCAAAGAGCTATTATGGGATGCTTCCGGAGGCAAATACACACTAAGTTATCCCCTAATATGACATTCATAATGTGTCCACCTCTTCCCTCCCCATCAATGTTGACTAATCACTTTCGTAGTCAGAAGCTGAAGAGGCTGTATATCGTACCATTGATAATCTCCAGTTTGTCGAATGTACGAAGGTCAAAGGTCGTGAAATTAAACTCCAGCCTCATTCCTTGTGGGGGACACACTCGCCATGAGCAGGACTTCGCTTTCCGGTATGGCCAGGGATATTTTGGGCTCTGTATTGTTACTGTGGCGTTTTCATCGACTGCGACCAGGCGTCCACACGCTGAGGAGACTGGGAACAAATGACATATAGTATATCAGCTTCTGGTGCATATTCCTTTACCACCAACAGAACTCCCGGGGGGGGGGGGGGAGACTCTCATAGGAAAAGGAATGGATCACTCGTCGGAAATTTTGAAAAGAACCCCTAATAGGTACCAAGAATCTGTTTTCTGAGCGTGGCTTGAAATTTGTTTCACCCCTGAGAGGCACCAATTCTATAACAACACATAATCTCCTGTGATATTTTGTTTTAGGCTCAGTACCCTAAAAGGTACCACGAAAGCTCCCACTGTGGACCTTTCGAGGCTGAAAACCCCAAGAGGTACCAAAGCCTCATTTTTAACCCCTAATAGGTACGACGAACACCGCCGTCTTTTTTATATGGCAGTCCTCCTGGGTGTCCATACTTACGAATCTGTACATAAGTCTCCTCCGTCGCTTCTCCTGCAGGGTTTTTAACCGTGCATACATATCTGCCAGTGTCGTACATGGTGGCGTCAATGATTTCCAGCATATTCCCTCGTTGTTTTTCCAACACAAGCTCTCCTCCCCGGTACCAGTTTGTAATCACGGGCAAGGAACCGCTTGCTAGACAGTTAACGACAGCTTTCCCCCCTTCCGGTATTCGGTTCACAGGTTCAAAGGTTTCCTCTTCAATCTTGGGCGGTACTATGAATGAAAAATTAAAAAAAGTTTTCCTTTCGGTGGAAAATGTTTCTTAGACTCGTTTACCAGTAGCTGTTCAGAAATCTGGCCTAGATGTTACGCTACAGCTAAGAGTCACATTATCTATCATCTACTTTACCCCCCCCCCCGGGGGGGGGGTTATTCTCAGAAAAATTGGTTGGGGGTGTGCGGCCCGCTTCCCAAAACCCTTTTCCTATTTAAAACCAAAATATGCGATTTTCCCTACCCTTTTTATGACCTGACCAAAAATTCCACACCTTATTTGAGACCTGACCCTTAAATCAATACCCTGTTTCAGACCTGCCTTGTAATTAGTTCCCTAGTTCAAACGGATGTTAAAGGCATAGTGAGGGGCTTTTGTTGATGGTCTTATCGATAATGATGAAAACGTAGCTTCGGCTATATCTAAAAAAACATACCCATTTCAAGACTTGAGTGCAGAAACCATACTCTATTTGAGACCAAAATGGCTAAAATCGATACCCTATTTATGACCAAAACGGCTATAAAACCCTACCCTTTGGGACCGGACATATAAGGGAATACCTCCCGGAATTAAACTGATAATTTCACATCATTAATAGGCTATTCTGCTAACTTACCAATAATGCAAGAGAAAGAGCACGCAAGCCAAGAATGAACCTTCTAACGTTTAACTGGGCGTTACATTTTATGTTCTACATTCTTCGACTTACTTTGGGCCGTCACGCAACGCTGCTCCCGCGACCCGCGTGACCCAACATCGGCCAGAAAGAGGACTAATAAACTTCTGGACTCGCTTAATTTTTCACGGGTTTTCGAGATCCAAATTCGCAAAACATGGAAAGATACCTCTCACACGAAATTTTACTTGTTGAAGAGGCAATGATGAGAAAATGCATAAGCCTTTGGTTATATTACCCTCTAGAAAAAAAAAAAAAACGAAAAATGGCGTGGAGGGTTATCGTGACGGTATTATACCGAGGATCATGAGAAAGCGCGCTACGTGCGCAAAGAGCGTGCATCTTAGGGTGTCCAAGGTCATAACCGAATAAGTGGCTGCTGAGCGATTTGATTTTAAAAATGTAATTTCAATTGACAACCGGATCTTGTACTCTGTAATTCTTTGACTCTAGCACTCGCCTTGTGGCAAAGACCACCATCTTAGTAAGATGTATCGTTTCCTCCTGCAAAACAGCGATGAAGAGTTCTTTACCCAGGGGAGAGAAGAGGGCCGGCCGAGCTTCTTTCCACTTATTGACTCCACTTGTATACGAGAGTAGATACTTCGTCAAAACTATAACTCTTAGAGCTTAATGAACTCCACTGCTACCGTGCCGAGAGGAAGCACAAAACCTTTCTTTTTCTCCGAGCGATCCTTGGAAATCAAAGATATAATATTTTTCTGTCTGTAATTTTCAGACATCTTAATCGTGTACACGGTGGGTGGCCAGTGTAAACAAAAATGCTTCCGAAACACTCTTGTCATATTTGACAGTTGAGACAAAGTGTTTACATCTGTAAACATCTGTGAGAGTTGCCGTGAAGCTTACGGTTTCTACGGGATTTTTGTCAGACAGAAAGGAAATGCTTCAAGATTTGAACTTGTAGGTGTGGTCGGCAATAGTGACAAGTATAAAATATGCCGGATTAAAAAGGATTGGATTCTCAAGTGCGAATTTATATCAGATTCCTTGCTGCGAAAAGGAAAGACCAACCTGATATGTTTTGGTGTGTGCTTTTTTTTAGTTTCAACTTTAAGCCCACAGCTAAAATCTTCGGAAGCTTTTCCTAACCACGACTTCTAAGGGTCGCTTTGGTAACAGAAAGACAACAATGTTTTGATAATTGTGCTCTTTGTCTCAACTCACGTTCATGGGTGTGACTTTCAGACCAGGTTTTGTTTTGATATCCTGGCTGCACGACTACAGTTTTCGAGTTTGAGAATCGCAAAATAGATTTTAGTTGTTTGCGCGTCTAACAATTCTGCTGTCGCCGGATAAATCCTCAAGCGGACTTGATTAATAGGATCGGCTATTGATCTTTAGTGACATGACATTTATAGGTCGCGCCGCCTGCCACTTCCGCCAGCTGAAAAACGACGCGAAAATGTGGCGCGCGGCGCGCTAAGAAAATCAAAACATTATTGTTGAAAGAAAAACTCCGACATTCTCACATACGTAAATATTTGCTTTCCCACGGAGGGAAAACAGAAAAAAATCTGCTGTTGATGTCAAAATGTACGGAAACAAAACAGAAATTGCTTTAGGTAGGATTTCACGACTGGCGTGAATTCTTGATAAGAGTTAGCTAAAATTTTAAACTTTTGTTCCCTCATTTGCATTGCGCGCAAGCTGGAAAATAAGCTCACTGATTATATCACTCAGTTTTTGTTTCGTTGGGTATAAAATAAAGTTATTAACTTACCGCAGCTGTCACGTAACGGCGGTGTTTCTCCAGAGCAATAACCGCGCTCCACGGCGGAGACGAGTTCATCGCTGACTTGAATTGCCGAAACGGGGTAACCATCATATCTGGCTGTGAAATCTTCATTCACAAAGAACACGTAATCAGTGTCTGGGAAGACATATGACAGACACAATTCTTGAATTCCAAAGGATCCAAAGCACAGCTCTGGAGGAATTTCAAACGGTGATTTGAAGATCCTCTCGATTTTGACGCAAACATCGAAGAGTTGACCTGGCGGTTCTTCTTCTGTTGTATTGAGAACTTTAGCTTGGAAAACTATTGGTGCTAAGATTGTGCGCTGAGTTGAGCTATAAAATACAGTTCCTGGAATTAATGTGCAAGTGTGGACAAAGGGTAGAAATACGCCAACGACGAAGGCAGAGATAAAATACATTTCACCAGGCTAGCCTAGCTGGATGAGCATGGTCTAAATCACTGTGTCACGACAACTGTTGGTAACGGGTATAAAATTCCATTCATGGGGTGTGATCTTTCAACTGAAGAAGTTGTTTTGAAGTGACAGCTTCAGATCAATGGCTTTCGCGGGAGATTTAGTGAAATAAGATTAACTTCTTTAAGTGTATGCGAATCACGAGAAGTTAAACTCACCTACAAAACAGAAAAAAATAAACTGTAAAATAAAAACAGGGAGGATATTGAGGTATGGCGTTTTTAACTGCATTCCCCATTTCAACAGTTTCATTCATCATTGCGGTTTGTCTCCCATCACTGCCACTTCCGCTGCTCGACAAAGGCTGGTTCTTATCGTAATCATGCAATGTGAAAAATGTGGAATTTCTCACTGTATAAGGATCTCCGGCCAATTTTCAATGTTTGTATATTGTCATACGTTATGCCTACAGCACCATAGCAACCGCAAATTCTTTGGCTCAGATGGACAAACCACCCAATCACCACCCCTCCCTCACTGTTTCTCGCCTTAACGAGATTTTAAAAAAAGGGCCCTCTCCTGGTGGACGCACAAGACACCCTATACCTTCGCGGAATTTAATCGAATTTCTCTGGTTCTCTGCGAGCCAGTTCAACACATAACCCGGGTACATAACAAAACGAAATAATCAGTCAATATTTTGGCCTAACAATTTTCTATGCATATGATGGCTCGTTACTAAGAAAACCACATCGAAATCTTCTAGAGCATTCCACATTGTTAAGGTTTTTGTGAACGGTTGTGGTTTCTGGCTGCAAAGACTGTCAAAGACTGATGGTTCCGTGCCACACACAGTTGCTATCCGAGGAGCATTATATCTGTTTTTTTTTTCTATTTGTACCCCAGTTGGACTATCTTGCTACTGATCTCAAACCCCTGCTCCTAAGCATGAAATAAAACGTTTTCACATGATGTTACCACGGCAAAAACTGAAATCTGTTCTTTTCAGGAAATAAGTTCTTTTTATGCAATCATTTCCTATGCATGACCGCCGTAAAAACTCTATTGACACAGTATCAACCACAACACAAGCTAAAGGGGAAAGGTCAACAGAACTAAAACAACTTTTCAGCCCACATGCGCAGTTTGTAATACATTCCTTTCAGTTCAAGAGGAAAGGTGATTAATTTGTGGCCCAGCTTGCGCGTTTTGTTCGCTCAAATAGGCTGATATAGCAAGAGAACGGGAACGTCACTTGACGACGGCGCGCGCAGAACAAACATCCAAATATGGTCAAATTAGAAGAGAATCCAGGTTATTCCGCGCGCCCTGCAGTCGTCATCTGACCATATTTTGGTATTTGTACTGCGCGCGCCGTCGTCAAGTGACGTTCCCGTTCTCTTGTTAAATCAGCCTAATGTTTTACTACAACAACTAAACAGTAGCTACCAGTGTGCCTCGCTGGGGCCCTGGGCACTAGAGAGTAGCTCATCACCGGAGCCATGCGTATGGGCTCCTTATCATTATCTTTCCCTTCTCTCCTCGTGGAGAATGGGGCCATCAATCGATATCCGTCTCCTCCAAGCAACTCGGTCTTTTGCCGCCACCTCTGCCTCTCCATTCTTTGAATCCGGGATGTTAGTGACCTTCATCGGCCAGTAAACTTTCAGGATTCTCCTCACGCATTTGTGCTGGAAAACGTCTAGCTTGGATTCGTCCTCTTTGGTGGGAGAGTACTTTTTAATTGGGAATCCTTTCCTAATGAAATGACCGATTACAAAATTTTATTTCTAGGCAATTTTCACATTAGATAGCCTCGGCCACGCAGATGATCTTTGGGTTCGCCCCGCAATCTTTCTGCACGTTAGACAGTATGCTTATACTGACCACCTCGCCAATGTAACTTACTTATCAAAGTCAACGTATCGCGTCACGCAACGCTTCTCCCGATATTGCGTCGACCTACATATGATCCTTTTGGCTCGACACCCACTCTAACGACTCTAACCTAATTACGCGTACCACTGCGTCGATGGCTTTATAGTATAGTAAGAAAGAAGAAAGGGAAACTTCTGGGATCAGGGGAATGCATGACGGCTTGGAATCGCATAGTCTATTGGGGTCGTTGCGTGACGACCTTAATCGCACAGATCCACGGGATGATATTGTCAGTCAGGAGCCTGGGCTCCAGGGAAACAATTAGGTTGGTTTCCGCTCTGGAAATGCCATGAGCTTCTGGGAATTTGTAGAGAAACCCTCGGCGCAAGAAATGGCCAAGATCCAAGATAGAGGTTAGGGAAATTTCCACTGCTTTTAGGGTTTTCTCGCTCTATAATTTTGTGTGGCTGTTGTAAACAAAACATGACTACCGTAGGGTCAAGTATTTCAGTTTTTCTTGCAGAACCCTTGTATTTTTCGTTCAATTCTATTACGAGCTCGCTGACATGTTCTCGGATCAGCTGTTGCAGACAACGAGGCTGTTTTATTTTTTTTGGTTCAAAGCTTCATAGATTTATTTCGATCAATAAGCAGTTTATTTTTAGAAACCAGCGTTCGTGGACTTTGGCCATCATTGGGAGAATTAGCTAGCTTCAATCTTGATTTTTTTTTTTTAGTTTTGACGTAGAATTTCGTGACTAATAGTCATAAGCTTGTAAGAGAAGATCTGCCTGTAAATATAATCAAGGCTACGTATTTAGGGGAAGAGCACCGCAATAATCAGCATTTGAACAGTATTTTGAACACATACCATTATTTGCCATGCCTGCCTGTGCAGATCTGCCATTGCA
The DNA here is from genome assembly GCF_042242905.1 of Orbicella faveolata. NCBI lineage: Eukaryota > Metazoa > Cnidaria > Anthozoa > Scleractinia > Merulinidae > Orbicella > Orbicella faveolata. The sequence continues at coordinate 30,227,378 of NW_028301540.1, forward strand.
TGCACGGAGTAAGTGAGAGTTTCATTTCACTTAGGTCCGGTCTAAACGCCGCACCACTCATGTGCCGAACCGAACTTGATTAAGTTCGACTTTAGAGCGACTTTGGACCGACGGCTGGTTCAGACGGCGTCCTTGCGTCGAACTTAATTCGGGAAGCCGGTGGTAACAATTTCGACGAGAAAATACGCGTTCTGAATTCAAGACCTCTGTCCAAATAGAAAATCTGTGACTAACATTTCGCTGTTATAGCAATATTTAGGGAAGCAAATTCAAACTCAAGGTTCAGTGTTTGTATTTAGACAAGTTTTCTCCCGGTTAATTCGACTTGTTAAAGGGAAATCGCATAACCTGGGCTATTATCACGAAGAAAAAGCAAAAAATGAATTTGTGCGAAAGAAAGTCACTTGTACAGTCCCGTTTCTCTTAAATCGAAGGCATACTGGTATTTTGTTGTCTTTATTTTTAACGATGACTTCCAGCCTCATGCATGACTAGTCACGCCACTCAATTTTGAGCCAATCATGAGTCCTGTTATATGAAAAATACATTACAGTAATTTATGCATTAGGTTCGACCCATGAGGAGAACGCCGTATGAATCAGCTGCCGCTCCAACGTCACATAGTGTGACAGACCCTGCTGAATTTAATATTGTTTGCCGCACCAAACCTAACCTGCCGAACCAAACTGATTCAAACGCCGTACTTAACTCATCAGTTAGGTTCGGCACATGAATAGAGCACCATTTGGAACGGGCCTTACATTTCATAAACCCTCAGCGAGGCAGACTTGCCATGTCCTGGCAGGGGTGGTCACGTTGACTGCTAAATGGATGCTTGACTGTAATCAAGAAATTGTTGTAACAATATTCAGTGCACAACTTCCAGTTCTTTTCCAATTTTGTAGTCTTGCAGCATTGTCTATATGTTGCAGGAAGAAAGTAGCGCTGTACAAGAAGGTCGTTTTACTGTTTTCCAGCTGTTTCCTATAAAAAAGACTGACTTTATAGACAATGCACTCACTTGAAAAACTCAGCTCGCATTGGTGTCTATGTAAAATCGCAGTTGTACAGAGACCTTGGCAGATGAAAGTCTTGTACTGTTCCCAGCTCAAGGAAGGTTTTGTTGAAAAATGTTTATGATTGTGCACTGGCACATTTTTAAAAAGAAGTTTTGGCTAATTAAAAGCATTCTTTTCACTGATGAAGGCTCAAAGGCCCATTTCTAAGTCTGAAATTTCTCAACATCTACCAAAAACAAGTCAGTGGGCACAATCGGAAATACTTTTCAACCTTGTCATCTTATTACTTCAGTTATAATTCTAATTTAAGCAAAGGCGGTTTTTCCTGTGTCTTTTTTTTCTCTCTCACCCAGGACTTGGTGGAGGGCCCAATAGTTTTTCTACAATGTTTTGTAATGTTGATGGAGCCCTTAACTCATTGAGTACATCGAAAGATGGATCACAAGTTGTAGTCGCTGGTAGGAATGGTATGTTTCATTTTATTATATTAAAGTTAGTGGTATACTGAGTGGTAACAAATTGATAAAAATGATATGATATTGTCACATGTGAAGATATCATTTTTGATAACATTTTTTATCTCTTCAACTACACTTAAATTTGTTGGTGTATGATCGAAACATCTTCAGATCTTCTTTGATTGTCTTTGGCAATCTTCGGTTATGTTCCGTAACCTTTGGAAAATGTTTGGAAATCCTTGGTAATGTTTGGAAACGTTTGTCTGGCCTTTGGACAAATTTTGGAAAATCTTCAGAAGTCTTTGGACAGTGGTCGCAAATCTTCGGAAAATCACCACAAACCTCGTTATGTATTGTGGATATTTTATATAATAAAAAGAAAATTACATGGTCGCTTGGAGATACAAAATTTATCTTCAAGTGTTGAAAAACTTTTCATTACTCGAAGATAAATTTCGTATCTCCACGTGGTCATGTAATATCCTCTATTTATTTGACTTTCACAGCGTATAATTTACTGTACAATGTACATCACTAAATGATATGTGGAAGGTCTTCAGAATCATGACTGCCTCTGTTACTTCAATGCTATCTTACCGTCTGTTTCATGTGCTTATTGTTTTGTTTTGGTTTAGTTTTTAAGGTCATTGCAATTGAAGAGTCTGGATTTGTTGAGAAAACTAATTTACGTGTAGGAAGAATAAATTTGAACTTCAGTATTACTGATGTGCAATGGCATCCAGTTGATGGTAAATATTCATTTATTAATAATCAATCAAATATTTTTTCTAGAAATTGTTTGACCAGTCTTGGATGTGATATAGCCAAAACTAGGGAATATCTTATCAATGTTATTACATGACTAAGCTAGATCAGAGATCAACCAATAGTCCTGATTGTCCTATTATCATTCCAATATTTTCATAGTATTGGGCTGGACACTGTTCTGAATGATCCTACTAAGTTTGTTTGTAGAATGCAGCTGCCTCAAAAACATATAGTTAACCCTGTTTGTATTATCTCATGCTAAAGTGTACATGTTTATATGCTTAGGAATTTGAAGTCAACACTGGGGATTATTTTCTGTTTAATTTTTATTGATTTTGATATCTTTTCCAGATCACATTTTGGCAACTGCAGCTGGTAATGGGGCTGTTGTTCTTTGGAATTTGAATAAAATCACCAAACAGAAGCAAGGTACTTATTGTAACGCTTTCATTGGCTCCAGTGTGTATACGGAAGTGTATATCAGGCAAATTCATATTAGGAGGAGAAATCTCTAAAATATATATCTTGCAAAATATTTAGTGATCAGAAATGTTTGGCTGACACTGACTAGCTGTCAGTCAGGCATCATCCAAGTTGAGTTTTAGATTTCTTTAAAAGGAGAGATCAGAGACTTTTTAGCTGGAAACAAGAGCAAAATGTATTTGAGAGCAAGGGAGAGAAACACACACACACGCTCTCTCTTTGCCATTTTCACACCATGGGAGAGCATAAGGCCTCTACTGTGGCTCTCCACCAAACTCTGTTGAGTGCGATTTAATTTCCTGGCCTCTAACTAAGACAAGTTTGTTTTGTTTCCAATTCTTAAAGTTAACACCAGTCCTCCATGACTGTTTGAGCTGGCCTCCTCTGAGAACCTTTATGATTCCATTCGAGGGCAGTAGAGAATGTATGTAGAATGTATGTAGAGAAACACACTGAAAACTAGAAAAAAAAAATTGAGCCTACTATAATTAAAAGTAAAAGGGTGTCTTAAGTGTGAATGCGTGCAAAACTCAAAATTTTAATAATGGTTTTTTTTTTGTCTACTTGAAAGGTTTATAGAGATCTTTTGCTAAAAGGGGCACATTGCAGAAGTGTTTTTATTCAGCAGTATTTAATAGAATTTTTTCTTAACATGTCCATATAGAACTGGTATTCACAGAACACAAGAGAACAGTCAACAGGATTCAGTTTCACCCATTTGAGAAAGATCTTCTTTTGAGTGGCTCTCAAGATGGAACAATGAAATTTTTTGTAGGTTAACTCACATTTTATTATCAGTAGTAACATGTTCTTGTCTTGTCAGTAATATAAATAGCACAGGGACAGCTAGCCTTCCTGCTTGTATTTTACAATCAAAAGAAACATTGAGCGCAATTAAGTATCAAAAGTTAAAAGTTATCAAAACTTAGTGTTTTTTTTTTTCTACCTACGTAGTAAAAAGTTATTTGGCCAGACACAGAACAACATTTCTTGAGTTCAAGTTGGCTGGGAACAGTTTCTGACTGTACTTTCAAAGACTTAGATTTTGATGAATCATCATAACCACTCTTTATAAGTTGACGCTACAATCATGGGATTAAAAAGCTGCCCAATCATTGGTGAACATGTTGTTTTTATTTTCGTGATACAATAGGTTACCATAGCAATGGTATGACCTGCTAAAAACAACCTTAATTTTAGGTTCAACTGCTGATGGCTGAAAATGAGCTTGGTGACCCCCATTTTTTATTACAGAATTTTTATAAGCAGGATAAAGCGCAACTTTTGGGAAAGCTTAAAAAATTCTGAGAATTGTATTATAATAGGCCATTCCCCCTATGAGACTTTTGTGTAGGGAATCATGGGAGTTGTATGTGTCACATGCACGACATCTTCGAGACATTGCATACAGCTTCCTTGATTCCCCATGTGTGCATCTCATAAAGGGAAGGGGCATTGTATGAACTGTCACACAATAACATTATTTCACAGGACTTGCGAAAACAAAGCATTGTATCAACATTCCATGGAAAAGCTGAAAGTATCCGGGATGTTCAGGTTTGTATTTCTTCAAGTTTCTTTCTGGGAATTACAAAATGTTGTCAACTTGAGGGCATTTTAATTTGTAGTGAATTGCTAGTTCAATAGGCTTTTAATGATAATCTGTGTAAATTAACTCTGGCTTGCTATTTTTCTTCAGTTCAGTCCATTTGATGCACAGAGGTTTGCTGCTGCATGTGAGAATGGAAATATCCAGGTAAACTTACATTAACACTGCTAGCGCTAACTACAGTATATTGGCTGTGCAAAATTCCTTCAACTTGTAACTTGGTTCCCTGATCACCATATTGAATTAAATTTATACGTAGTGTTAAGAGACAGTGTAACTGCCTGTTGAGGACTCATGCAGCTGGAATGTGTCTTTAGAAGGCTGATGAAGTGATGCTTGTTCATTTTTAGTTGTGGGATAGCCGTCAACCAAACTATCCTATAAACTCATTCATGGGGCACAATGGACCGACATTTGCCATTGACTGGCATCATGAAGAGAGGAATTGGGTAGCGTCTGCTGGCAGAGACAAAATGATTAAGGTAGCTAGCAGAATGAGTCTGAATTATTCGGCCTATTCATAGTTAATAGAGGGGAATGGTTGTGAAGCACGGCAAACATTAAAGGAGCAAAGAAAGATAGCTAGATTAACGCGAATGTTGAAAGGTCCATGGCAGAGTTCCCATCAATGCATAGGTGTGCGTCTTATATGCACAAAAAATACAAAGGACGTACAATTTTATGGCACAGTGTGTCCTTGGGATGTGGAAAAAAAGGTCCAAGAATTTTGGTAACAGGCAAAGGAACCCTGAAAAGCAAAAGGAACGCCCAACTCTTTGGAACTGGGTTTCCCAAGGACCCTTAACTATCAAAACTAGTGGGAACTCTGCACAGCTGTGGACAATCTTTTGTTTTGGGCTCAAACACTTAACATGAATTTCAACATTGATATTAACCTTAACATTTCTTTTGCAATGGTTTGTTCCTCAGTCAGTATTAAACAGCTATAAATTGTGTTTTGTGCAAGGGCAAGGCCAAAAAAGAGACCAAAAATATACAACAAAGAACTTTGTCGGGTTTCATAACCATTTCCCTCTATTACATGTAACTATGGCCTATTTGTTGAAAGAGTAGATAACACTTTGATAAAGCCTATTCATTGAACAGCATTAAATAGAACTATTAAAAAATCAGTTCTACCGATGTGACTGTGTTTTAGATCAGCCGCAGGGCTGTGCTAAAATGGCAGGATTGCTTGCCCTCAGTTTCTGTTACTTTTGGTAGTTGCTGAGTGTTGAAGCTCAAGGTGCTGTTTGACTCAGTGACGCTTTTGGATTGTGACAAAAAATCATTTATATTAATCATTTCCACAGGGCAAATCCCCAAGATAGGTGTCAGTTTAGGTAAACATCAAACACAGTTTATTGATAATTAGATACAGTATATAATGCTAATTGATTGATTCTTCAGGTGTGGGATGTGCATGGCAGGACCAGTCTTGTAAACACGATTCAAACAATAGCAGCTGTTGCTCGTATTAAGTGGAGGCCACAAAGAAAATTCCAGATAGCAAGGTTAACCAATAATAGTTATCAGTGATAATTGAAATTCGTATCTAGTACAAATTTAATAACAATGGGTGATCAAGTGTGATTTAATAAAAAAAAAATATGGTCTTTAGTTACATTTAATCACTTGATCTGTAAGGTTTGTCTTTGAATATGGTGTTTAAATTAAGACCTTGAATGAAACCTAAACATGTGATCATCCAAATGAAAGCTGTGCTCTCAGAACGCTTTGTTTGCCTTAGCTATTTCCATATGTGTGAATTCTTTGTTCCATTCCATTTCAGTTGTTCTCTTCTTGTGGATTTTGATATCCATGTTTGGGACATCAGAAGACCTTACATACCGTATGCATCGTTTTGTGAACATAAGGATGTTGTAACAGGTACTGGAAGGTAGATAAGTGAACTTATATCCTGTAGATCCGTGCATGCCAAAACTAGAATTTAACTTATGGGAATACGTAAGTAGAGCTAAGCTGTGGAATAGCTTTTACATGGTTCTCTTTGGTTTTACCCTGTAAACTTTCCCCCACTCACTAAGTTTTACAGTTTGTTAGAAAGTTTTGAGTTATATAGAGTGGAAATTTGTAGGACCTTGGAGCAGTGTAAAAATTAATGCAAAAAAAAAAAAAACCAGAACAATTATTGTCGAAATTTGTTTTTTAACCCTTTTGCATTGCAGTTTTTTGAAAATATAAACAATGACCTGTTAAACAGAGTAAAAACTACAACCACTTCGCTGTAAAAATCTTCCTCCCCCCCCCCCCCCCCATCCTCTTGAAGCTTAACGGCTTTTTCTCGCAATTTACATTGAAATTTCGCATTCAGTTGTCTTTTACAATTAACGTCACATTAAGTAACTGTGAACCAGTATAAATTTGCAACTGGTGTGGTATTGTGTTTAAAAGCAACATTTTTCTTCTTGGCTCCTCAGCATAAATGTGATTTTTTATTTTATCAAAGCAAACACGCTTCTACTGAGAAGCTGTGACAGCAACAGAAAAAAACAACAACATGTAATTGTGAAATTATTGTTCTGTCAGGTATCCATTGGAGACAATCACTCCGCAACAAAGACCCGTTTGTATTCTTGTCATGCGCTAAAGACTCCATGCTCTATCAGCATGTCTTCAGTGATGCTCAGCTTCCCGCTGATCACGCTCCTAGAGTTGGGCTGTCAGTCAATGTCAATGGTGACATCAGTGTTGCGTCGAGTGACCAGTTGTCAAAGAGGTTTCCTTCACAAAATACGATACACACGAGACCGTAAGTAAAGTGAATACTCACTCAGATATATCGACCATTACCGCCATTTGGGTCGTCGAAAAATGTGTCTAAGAATCGTTGCGTGACACATGACGCGTGACGCATGCAAAATTAATAACGCCGGGGTCCGAAGGTTTTCTTTATCGGTTTGAAGCTCAAAATAGTAGTTCTGCTTATTGATCGCCATACCTTTCTTTCAATGCTAGTTCGTAGAATTTAGTGGCACATCAAGACTGTTACCTTGCTGATGATCTTCTTTATTCTCATCACCTGTCCGCATGAGATTATATTAACAATGTGACTTCAGTCACGGTCTTTTGAGTTTTTTTGGCTAAGTACAGAATTACCTTAAATTGAAGGAAGCCTGAAAATAGTAGTTTACTAAGATGGAAAAACACCAAAGAGGTAATAATAAACCATAAAGGAACAAGGATGGTTAAGGATGGAGAAGATTGGCACGGATAACGAATGACGAACTTGAAAAATTGAGGCTAAACTTTTCAAGATGCGCAAACTGTGACGTAGCTCCTTTAATCTCTGTGTTTTTTTTCACTGACAGGCGTGGTGGTAACAGTCTTCTCATGTTACCAAACAGCAGCTTAATCTCTCATCGCAAGTTCCAAGACATGGCTGACAATGTGTCTGAAGTCAAGAGCACACTTTTTGTTCACGAAAATGGCAAGTCTACGGTATGTCTCGTGTCGATGTATTAAAGGAGGGACTAAATAAAATACCGATTTATACACCTGAGTTAAATATAGTTACAAGAGGCAAACTCACACATTTTTTGCAGGATTTTGAGCAGCCAGGAAGATAAATTTAGTACGCAATAATGGTTTGAATTTATAGCACTCTGTACTCGGAAAATATCAGGAACCTGTAAGGATGTGAAGATTGTAACGAGACGATAAGAGAACTCGTTTACCGATGTTTATCTGAATAATATGTGATAAATTTAGTACTCGTAGGAAACCAACTGTCCTTTGAGATAGTGGTTTCATTTCCTTGCTTTTAGTAGACAATGGAAACTCGAGTCTTTAATTCAAACTTCCACACTTTTCGCTTTTTTCATAGAAGGAAGATTGGTTTGGAATTCTTGCCAAGAGCTATCAGCTGACGGGGCGAAGCTATTCAGATCTCTGCGAGCACAACTGCAGTGTAAGTGGCTGAAATGTTAGGTGATTTCAAGAGAGCGAACAAATTACTTTATCCAAACATTTTGGCAAAATATATTGGATATTCTCAAGTGTACATCAAATGTTAAAAATGACCAAAATTCTATAGCAACAAAGATGTTGCAGTTTTTACAGATGACAACTCCGCTCTTGTATTGGAGAACGTAACGGTCACTCTCCTTCTCAAAGTCATTAATGTTTCATCAAGTTTAAACAAAGGAAATCATGACCGTGATGGTGTTTGGATATCTGATCTTAATTAGCATAGATTTTTTGCGATTTTATTTCTCCGTTTACTTCTTACTTTTAGTTTCGATTGAGAAGATATATCAAGCACTCGACACAGTGTCCGACCACACTTCCAAACACCTCGAAGTTCGTCAAAAATACTCCGCTACGCGTCGTATTTTCAATTCTCTTCTCGGTGTTTGGAAATGTGGTCAAACGCGGTCTTTCGTGCGTGATATTTCACTTGAAATTTAAAACGTTTGTTACTTGTGTAATGAAGATATAGCAAACAAGAATCGTGACGGACAATTTACAATATAAGGGTTCACAGAGGATTTAGAATTTAGGGCCATTTGCACGGTTTAATTGGCAGGTTTTCGTTTGAATTTTTTTAGGTAGCGACTAGGCTTATGATGCATGAGCATGCGCAGACCTGGTCCGTCTTGAAGACTCTTTATAGCAGCCCTGGGGGATCTGGAACTACAGTTTCAACACTTGGACCCAGTACTAAGACTGCTCTTGCAGCAGGGAGTCATGGCAGTGGCGGAGGCCTGAGCACGACAGGGAATCCTGAACCAACTGCTGGTAAATGAAATAAACCAGCTTCTTGAACGCTTTTTTTTTTTCAATTCTACTTTTTGCTGTGTAATTTTGGAGCCATTCACAAATTGCACTTATTACTGGCTTTTCTCCCGGTAGCGGGTAGGGGGCGACCAAAGTTTTGTGCTGCCAAATACTAGGGTACTTAATGTGAGTTGGGAAAGCTTTACTTTATGGATAGGGGGATTTTTAAGACTTCAATAACAGCAATATCGAAAGGATAAGAGAGGGCAAATGCAGCCTACTGGGGACTTAACAAAGTCGGAGAAATTTGAAAACGCAGCCTTATTTCTACGGTTAGGCCTACCGTCCACACTAATCCGTCACGAAAACGGAGCTTTTCGAAAACGCTCTTCAAACCGGAGGAATTTGAAAACGCCGGCTTTGTGTCTTCGTGTGGACGGAAAACATTTTGAAAATGGAGCTTTTCGAAAACGATGGCGTTACGATACTCATGTGATTTCTCTGACCGAGCCCCCTGACCGAGTTTTCCTCAAACACAAATCCAAACTGTTGATGACTGGTGATTGTTGCGTGAGCAGCTTTCGTCAGAGCAACGTTTTTGGGGGAATTTGTCCGGTAAGATTCCCCCATCCTTGAGAACGTTTGCTTCTCACTTCTAGCATCCCAGGGCTTACGCCAAGGGATTACTAAGACGCTTTACCGGTAGATAATGGGATTACCCTAATCCACAGACCACGTGTAAACATTGAAAATGTCAGAGGTTTTCTTTATTTTTCACAGGAGGTGTAAGTACGCAAAGTAACGTACAAACCACATCAGCAAATCCCAAATCATCAGGTGAGCCAGCAGTAGGACAAAACACCGGGCCAGCGCATGAAACGCAAGGTGAGTAAGGCGTCATGTTATATGCCCACGTCGTGTCTACCAAAGTAAGGTTCGTATGAAATCAAGTAATCGTTTTGAAGTGTAAACTTCGGCGTTTTCTTGATCAATTTGTTTGCTGTTGTTGTTTTTCAGACGAGAATGATGAATCATCGTCCACAAGCAGTGAAGGCCAAAATCCAAAGTTGATGAATTTTAGCAATCGAGGTATTTAATGTTTTTCTATCTTAGTTAACTATTATTTTCAGGTTTCCTTCAATTTAAAGGTAATTTTGTACGTGGCCAAAATAACTAAAAATACCTGTAACTGAGCTCCTTTAAACTATGTTCTTTCATAGAGTTTATGTTCAATGAAGATCAAGACGATGTGCAGTTCTTTTATGATGACACAGTCCCCCTCAGAGACGCGCCACAAGACTGGAAACTACCCAGCGTGAGTGTCATCTAAGCCTGTTCCCTTGCATATTATGGTATACTCTCTGTCAAAATTTCTGATGAATGGCATTTCTTGGAAGCAAAGCCGTTGCAATGAATTAAAAACAAACCTAGCCAATGATTCTAGTTACTAGAATGTGGCTAAAGCTTCGAAGGCACCGAAAACAGCCATGAGTTGAAAACATAAAAGCAAATTTTGATTAATTCGCGTTTTGACATTTCTTTTTCAGGAAGCATTTGAGCCCAGGGCTGCACTTCATGACAGGTAGTAAGGCATTACGTTATATGGCTTTATCGATATTCGTGATAAAAATAATTCTGACGTAGGGAATTTTAAAGCGTATTGAAACTGGCCCATAACAAGGAGGAATGTGTCTTCTTAGTTCAATGTGCGTAAGACAAGCACTTAGTATGTAAACATATTTTCGTTGTAATGTGATCGGACTAAAGTTATCAGTAAGGGAACCAAAAATACCTCTGTAAGAGGTACTAATGCGTCATACATGAGATAACATCTGGTCAGTGTTCCCTATATATCGGCTGGTTTATAATTTATCGTCACGCACCTCCTTCATTTTGAACAAATATTGTTCTCTGTGTAATAGTACTAATATTTTGTGTTGTTTACTTTACAGACCTACTTCTCCATCACTTGATCAGGACACAGACAGGCCAGAGTCACCCACCAGGTTTATATGTTTAATATCCTAACTCTCATTGGGGGTATACTTGGAAGCCTGTGATACAATTAGTGAGAATTCGGTGTTTTATCAAGACATTCAGTGTTCTCTTATTTTCCTTATCTGCTTGACTTAGAGTGGCCCTTGCCTCATTCCCAGACCACTTGATCAGTCCCTGCGATCACGCGGTTGAGGTCAGGGAAAGCGCGATACAGGAACTAGGCAAATATGGCCCAAGAAAGCAGATGTCATATGGGACCCTACTGTTACTAGGCAACCACACTTTGACAGCGATCATTCCATGATTCTAAATCGGGAACACTTGTTCCTTGGGATGCTTAAAGTATGTTTTTTCCTGTCCCTAACTACAGTCTTGTTATTTATTTTCGCATTCTAGCAATATCGAGTCTGAAACAGCAAGTGCCACGAATGCCAAGTCGCTAATTGATTCAAGTATTGAATATCAAGTTCCTGATGTTTCTACCACCAAAAGTTTGGTAAGAAAATGATAACACAACAGAAACTCACGCGCTACAGAAACCCGTCCGCCCGAGTGGTTCCGGGACTGTTTTGATGTGATCTGAAGCCCGTGTACTCCATTTCGGAGATAGGTCACTGACAAAACTCCTCCAATCGCCTCTGTCCCTGGCAAGGCGTTCTATCAACCTCGTAACCAGGGTCTCTCTTCCTCCTTCCCCCTCGGGGGGGAAAGAGAGACCCTGGGAACGAGGTTGGCGTTCCATCTACATCCAGGAGTAGCGGAATTGTTTTAGTGGTCACGAAAAGTCAATATGGCGGCAAAATATTCTGAAAAGTATCCGTTAGTGTCAGATGTCTGGAGGATTTTAGAGAAGCCCAGTGAAGCATCCAACTCCAATCTGTGTTTTTCTTTCGTTGTTCTTATCATTGTTAAGTATTAATAATTCACTCTTAGGCCTAGTTCACACTAGCGACATGACGACATAAGAAGGACGTTGTGTCGTTTGTTTGCAGTGTGAACATCCTGACATAATGACATAATAGTGACATAACAGCATGAACATAACTACGTAAGAAAAAAAACCTGGCTTTTCGTTATGACTTTATGTCGATGTTCACATTACCGACATAAGCGATTATGTCGTTATGTCGCTAGTGTGAACCAGGCCTTAACGGTGTTTTTATCGTTCATTGACCAGCCTCTCCCAGAGTGGGATTTTACGACATTGGTGGTTGAAATGCTTCATCATTTAGCGGACAAGGTAGGGCACTTCTATTGTTATTATTATTATTATTATTATTATTGTTATTGTTATTGCTTTTGTTATTGCTATTGTTATTGCTATTGCTATTGTTATTGTTGTTATTGTTGTTATTGTTGTTATTGTTATTGTTATTGTTATTGTTATTATTATTATTATTATTATTATAATCCTCTCTCGTGGTTTAAGTTTCTCTTTCTTGAATTGCTCAGGTTGTTCTCATCGAGCACGTGCGTTGAGTGGTATACCGAAAATTGTGTTTGTATTTTAGTTTGTTTGTTAATTTCACCTTATTTTGCTTGGGACTTTACATCAGGGAGACGTACAAATGTGTGTATCAGCATTGATAGTACTTGGGGATAAAATTCGTCACAAAATAGACGAGCAAATTCAAGAGCAGTGGCTTATGTCGTACATCGGTGAGTATGGTGATCTACTCTTAAAATTGATGGATTTAAACGAAATCTTCATTGCGCGATTACTGGATTAGTAGTGCCTATCCGTGCCGGCGGATACCTGGATGATGTGAATTAGCAAGCAAGCTGGTACTGAATACTCTTCTCTCAATAGATTTACTGGGCCGTCTTCAGTTGTGGTCAGTGGCCACTCAGATCATCAAATTATCCAGTCTTCCGGCAGTGAGCTCATTAAATCAGGTAAATATAAAGGATGATATATGTCGAGAGGCTGAAAACAGTAAAAAAAGGCAAAAAAGTGCAATTACAATAATAAGATATGTCGATAAATCTTACTCATAAGAGATGTTAACCTGAAACCAAAACGCATTCCCGAAAAATAATACAAAGATTTTTGTCGTAAAAATTACTGAACTCAGTCATTTCACGCCATAAACTGCTTCTTACTTCCCTGTCAGTTATATCCACCGATCACTTTGCTCCTCTTCCTTTCCGGAGGGGCACACATGAATGTTGCGCGTACAAAGGACTATAGAGAAAATGACTGAGACTACGGCTTGCTTTCCACTCGGGAGCTTTATTTCATTCTAATTGTTTTGATGTTATTACCAGGCGTCTACCACAGTGTATACATCATGTGGACGGTGTTCCAAACCGCTGACCAAGTCCGGCTGGTATTGTGAAAGATGTCGGAGTCTTGTGTTGCCATGCTCTTTGTGGTAAGACTTACTCTCTCATGATCAGTTTTGCTTTACTTTACGATAAGGACGTCGAACAGGAGACATGGGGAGCAGGGATGGCGCAGCGCTGAGAGCACTCGCCTCCCACCAATGTGGTCCGGGTTCAATTCCGGCCCGCTGTCATATACGAGTTGAGTTTGTTGTTGGTTCTCGCCTTACTTCGAGGGTTTTTCTCCGGGTTTTTCCGGTTTTCATCCCTCCACAAAAACCAACATTTCCAAATTTGAATTCGACCAGGATAGAGGACCCGCATCAAATCCAGTTAAGGCTGATCTCTAAATATTGTAATTTCCATAGCAGCGAAAGTAACTTTTCGCTTTTCTCCCTTCCAATTATAGCCATCTGATGGTGAAAGGTCCTAACGTGTGGTGCCAAGCCTGTGGTCATGGTGGCCATCTTGTTCACATGCAGGAGTGGTTTTCAAAGTACATTTGGTGTCCCGCGGGCTGTGGCCACATTTGCGAGTTCACGTGACAAGAAGGAAGCAAACACGTGATAAGGATGTGACGAGACGCGTGACCAGTTGGAGTCACGTGATCAAACGCACAAGGAAATCGACTCCGAGCGGATGGCTCTGTTTTTTCCGTGAAATCAGTGACATCATGAGTGCAGACGAACAGAGAGGGAACTGTTAAAGACCTGAAATGCTTGATACTGAAAATAATTTTCAGTTCTAATCTGCTTTGTTACAATGGGAAGTGCTATCTCGGATTACAAGACACGATTCCTTAATAGTTTGGGTGCGCAGGAATTATTGACGGCTATAAAAAGAAAACCGGAAAACTTAGCTACAGTTCTAGCATTTTTATAACTGATGATTCTGAAGAAACTGAAAAATGGCAGATTACGTTGGCTTCGAAAGTTCTTACGTCAACTAAGATAACAACCACGTTTTTACAACGGACGCTGTCGTGTTGGCTTCCCAAACAAACCCACACACGCTAGCGCGCTGCGTTGGTGCTCAGTCTTCTGAAGGCCCTAGGTCAAGGAATTCCTAGCTTATTTCCCACATATTATCATTTTGACGTAAAAGTGCTCAACGCGTAAGGAACTGCTGTTACACCTTGATAAACTAAACCATGGTTGTCTCTGGGGTAACTATCATTACGACACGAGTCAGAAAGGAAGAGACTGCGTTTTCAACACGCCAAAAATATAGGTGAAAACCACGTTACTGTAAATATTTTTGTTAATTAGCAAATAAAACATTCGTCAAAGTTTTTCGTAGCAATGTTCTTGTAAAGAATATTGTTGTACAGGACGTTCCTCGGTTGAAGTTTACTCCAGTAGCTAGAGCGGGTTTAATTTGGGTGTCGAAAAGAAATTGGTTTTGCATTACTATGCAACTCGCGCCACTTTTTCATCCAATCAGAAGTAAAACCAAGTCCAATCGTCTCTCTCTCGCGCTCGTTTTCTCACGCTTTGCGTGAGCTACATGTAATTACTCCGAGGTTTGATTGGTTCACTGGATTGTCCATGTCCTTTGTGCATGGTTAGAGTAATTACTTTGGTTTTGGTTTAACGACACCCATTGAAAACCGTTCTATTTGATCCGGGTTACTGACATCAATCAATGTGAAATCAGCGGAGTCCCTGTGCCCAAATTGGATCCCAGGTCTTCTCGTGTATTGAAGTTAAGATGGCGGCAAGGGAAGTTGACGAAACAACAACACAAAACAATATTAATAGAAAGATTGATGACCTCTTTATTTATTTGTTTCTATCTAATAGCACAAAATAGTTATTTTTATCTGTATCGGAGCTATGCAATGTTACAAAACATTTTAATCACAAACATTCCACATTTTATACAATCAACGATGTGGATATGCCGAAGACTTCAATTTCATTGAAAAGAAAAATGTAAACAAAATAATTCTCTTTATCCAACGCTTTACAGTGGTAGCAAAATTAATCACAAATATTATTTCTCAATTCAGTCATACAAAAGCTGCGATACTTTTACCTACATACGTCATAAATTTTCATTCAGTGATATATAGCGATACAGTGTATGTACCAGGTATAAACTTTCCTCACAAATGAAAACTGGCTCAAGAAACTCGTCTATGACATTTCAAGGAAAACAAACAAAGCTGCCTTCTACACTCCTTCGCAGTTTTCTTTTCCTTTCCGGCCATATCATTTCTCTTCAGTTAATAAAGCCCTGTTCATTCTTGCAAATAATATAAATAAATTCTTAACTGGTTCTTTTGTGTTGTGTATATCTACGTATTTACACTTTTGATTTGCTCAATGATGATGATTATTATTTTACACCCATGAATTATTTGCGAAATAACTTGAACATTTTTAACTTCGCCCAAAATAAAGTTGAAACTGACGAAAAAAGAACGCTGAACAGAGAACCGTTACATTCTTGGAAAAAACAATCTACCCCACCCCTACATGGCTGGAATAGATCATAATCATAATCACCTTTCAAAGAGGTCCTTCTTGAGCATGCCCAAGATTATAGAACGCTGAACAAAGAACCGTTCAATTTCTCGTATCATTCATGACAACAAAAATCTTAGCTACCCCACCCCTACATGGCTGGAATAGATCATCATCATAATCACCTTCACAGAGGTCCTTCTTGAGCATGCCCAAGATTATAGAACGCTGAACAGAGAACCGTTCAATTTCTCGTATCATTCATGACAACAAAAATCTTAGCTACGCCACCCCTACATGGGTGGAATAGATCATAATCATAATCACCTTTCAAAGAGGTCCTTCTTGAGCATGCCCAAGATTATAGAACGCTGAACAGAGAACCGTTCAATTTCTCGTATCATTCATGACAACAAAAATCTTAGCTACCCCACCCCTTCATGGGTGGAATAGATCATAATCATATTCACCTTTCAAGGAGGTTTGTATGCAAGACAAGAGAACATATACACCTTTCCAAGAACTGAAATTATATATTAAGATATTGCTTGCAAACATTCCCTCCGGAAATAAAATAATTTCTGCTCCTTCATACGAATAACAGAAGGACCTCAATATGGCTGAAAATGGAAATGACATACCAGTATTTGGCAAGCCCTTGCAATCTTTGTTACTAAGGTAACGTGATCACGATAATCTTTACTTTGCCAGTTTCATCTAACAAACTTGTGGTACGACTCCTGACTCTACTCATACCAATACACGTGTACCAACAGCCGCTTTGGAACAGATTTCCGATAACACGGAATGGAAAGAAAATCTTTAATCCTACTTTGTATAAAAGCATGGCAATTATATTTGGCAAACATTTTGAAAAAGAAACATTCTCAACCACCACCCTAGAAATAAACATCAGACAACAAAAGCTTTTAAGCTAGGTATAATTCTAAATTTTTTAACCACCACTATGTTTACAAATCGATTTTCTTATCCCCACGGCTGTTGATTTTGACCGCAAGTTTAACGTGTTCTACTGCATTAGAACTATAAAATAACGCTAGTTCACCGACTATGCACAGCAATTTTTAGTCACCTATAACTAAACAAGAATGAGATTATTTACACCCAGTACTGATTACTTGACGTGGTTTCGTGTTGTAAACAGAAGGATCAAGAGTGATAGTTCTTGGACCCACTGCGTATCTGAAACAAATTAGCACAAAAACACTCATTACTCCTTACTGTGGCTAGGACACGCGTCACACTTAATGACGTTCGCGCGAAAATTTTCCAACATTAATTTTTTTCCGAGACTTGAGACATGCATGACATGGAGTGTGAATTTGCGTGGGCAGCGAGACTCTAGTGGGTTGAAGGACGCTCGCGCTAATTGTTTCTGTGCATCCTTACTGCGCACGCAACTTCACACGCCACGTCATGCATGGTCATGTATAAGAGCGCGCGCCAAGAAAGTAGTACAAGTAACAGTAAGTAGTAAGAAAGTAGCGCCAAGTACAAGTCCGATTGTGCAGAAATTTGAGAACTGGACATTTTTTTGTCAGTTGAGAATTTTGTGGTCCATGAAGACAACTACCCTGAGCAAATAGATAATTGCTCACTGAACACCAGTGACTTGGCACTCGATGAAATGCGACTCTCTTAATTGGAGAATAAAACAATCATAGTGATATCGTGCCTATAGAGATTCATCTGTTGGGTTAGTCTTAATGACTATCTTAACCATTAGGACACAGTTGTTTACAACTTTTGGAATAAACAGTAGTTACGATTGAGTCAATCAATTAATCAGTCAATCAATCAATCAATCAATCAATCAATCAATCAACCAATCAATCAGTCAATCAGAGAAACTCCACAATAATGTATTAATTACTTTGGAGAACAAATACAAAAGAGCACCATAGAAAAATAAATGGAACAGATGGCTATGCTCAAGGAGGGAAGAACATATCATCATGCATATTAACATTGCATTGTTGTTTAGTTAAGATTTCAGAGTTTACTGTTAATCAGTTAGCTTTTTCATTAATGCCTGTAGAGCGGTTTTCAATTGAAAGACGAAAGTGATTCGGATTTGCTTTGGTTTTATTTAAACTTGCTTTGCGATTGGTTTAAAAAATCTTGCTCCACCAATTTTAGGTCCGTTGCGTTGCTTTTTGGCTGCATCAGTTGCATTTGCTTTAATTTGAGTTTTACAACACTCAAACGAAAACCGCTCTAACAAGCATGAAATAAGAGATTAAGTTTTAATAACAAGATGAACTGATTAAAACAACTAAACGCTTAAATTCGTAGAAATGGTTAGAACCGTTTGGAAGTGTTACTGGAAGCATTAGTGAGATTGAAAGATCCGAGTTAAATTGCAAAAGATTCAATGATATAAAAATGAAAACGTGAGAAGGTTAGAGATTTATCAGGCAAAGACAAAAGTCAACCTTACATGTACTTACTTCATGAGATTCAAGGACATTTTCTTTCATTCTCCTGGCAAATAGAACAGATTTGTCGTGAATTCTTACTCATCATACTAGAAACAGCCGATCAAACGGCCCCTAAGTAAAGCCAGTACTTAAACGTTACAACGTAGAACATCAACAGAGCGGTTTTCAAATGACACATTATATGCGTTATGTTGTGTTTTCCGTTTTGTGAACTCTGCATTGATAAAAAAAATATCTTGGAATTGCTTATTATGAATCAAAATGGTGATGTCGCTTTCTTAGGCAATGGCGTTGTAGACTCACGACTTACCTATTTAGCAGTACCTTGGAGACTTTTCCTGTGTTTAAGTTCTGACAGGTTTAAATGGTGTTCTGAATTACTGAAGTAACCGCTCTGTCTGTTATGTAGCTTATTTCACGACAAAGAAATTTTTAATGGGAATAATATAATGCGGTAGTTGCAAGTTCCTCAGTTTTAAAGTGGCCAAAGGAACTCAGTTAGCTTGCCTGAGGATAATTTTCTTATACATTATATTTTTGAAAAATTACGTTAAAAATTGTTCATTGTTAACTTTTTCAAGCACGTTCGCGACATGAACAAAGACAAAGACATACCTTCCGTTATTCCCCCTTTCTCCCTCAAGGCTTTCATGGCTGCTACAACTCCGCGAGGCACCACAGTTGTGTCTGTCTGTGCCTCCTCCAAGATGAAATTAAACTGAAAATAACAACGTCACTTTATCAGTACAGGGAGCGAGCCAAATCACGTGCCTAAAAGAAGCGAGAGGCCGAGTGACTGCATGTGCGTGCGAGGGTGGGTAAGCATGGCCTGCAACAATGCCTTTTCTAAATGGAGAAATGCCGCTTTTTTCTATTTATTTAGCGGGAGGGGAGAAGCGGAGCGGGAAAAGGAGGTTCTTGTCTTTCCCCTTCAAATTTCAACTCCAACACTTCAGTGAGAAAAAAAATACCCATTCAGACCTATTGTCAACTATCTCTTATAAAAAACACTTCATTAGTTGAATATAATAAATATAATACACAATCATAAAAACTATCATGTACGCTTCATATACTGTATGTCGTAGAAAGTTCTTACATTGCCCTCCTTGTTGCAAGTCGTCTTGACTGGTGGCTTCCGATCAGCTCCCTCGATAATATAGGTAGGCAGCGAATGTCTCTTAGTGGGGTCCTGTTGTTCCGCGGTCTTGGTTCTCATCACCACAGCCGGGAGCGGCTTACTGTCTGCTACTGCTGACTTCACAGGTGGCTGTGGCTTAGCTGAGGGTTGAGGAGGTGGCATGTCTGGCTTGCTGCTGCTGTGGTCATTCGTTTGCTGTTTAGTGTGTGTCCAAGACACTCCTTTAGCTTGGATTGTAGGAGGTTTCTTGGCATCTGTTGAAGGCATGCCATTGTTGCTCTGCGACTTTTCATTGGCAGGCAGTATCTGGAACTTGGAACCACTAAAAATGGCCGACTGAGGCCTATCTCGCGTTACTTTGTTCTGAGCCCGTGACTGGTCACGCATTATCTGGTCACGTAATGCAGCAGCGTTGTACATATATTTGGAGGAAATGTGAGATCCACCATCGGTTTTGTCACTTTGCACTTTTGGAGCGCCTTGGGACGTGGACGAAGTGTTAGAGTAGATAATTTCATATTTGGTTTTTCCAGAGTCTGTTTTCTTCGCCAGAGGATGACTTGGCGTCCTCTCTACCTTGGAGTCAGACTTTACAACTTGATTACTAGAAGATTGTTCCTCCCTGGCTGACATCGAAACCACAGGAGCTGTGGGTTTACCCGCTGAAACCACTGAAGGCTTACCCAGGACCAAGGGAGCTGTCTTCGGAGACTTTTCAACATCTTTTTGTGTGGTGTTATCGGGTTGCTTTGTTTCTAATGTTCCTGTCACTGGAGCTTCGCTATGCAGTGACGCAGTGGAGTGTGCTGCTGATGGGACAGTAGGCTTGCTTGGAACTGCAGGAGGTGCAGGAGAGGATTTCGCTTGGAAATCAACTGGCCTCACGCCTTTCTTTGCTTGTGCATCAAATGAAACCGGTTTAAACGCTGACGACCACACCCTGGGTCTCTGCTTAGTCTCTGTTTCTGGTCCCACCCAGCTCCTGGGTCTCTCTACAGGAGCCGTACCAGGGTTTCTCCTCAGTAGCATATTCGGGGGCTTCGGAGGAACGTCTGCTTTGGATTCAGACTCGTTCGCTTTCTCTGCTGCCTTAGCTGCCGATGAGATGAAGCTTAGATCAGCTGCGAGGTCGGAGTAGCGGCGGAGCGGCGGAACAGTGAAAGGAGGAGGCTTGGGCATATCTTCAGAGTCTGTAGCGGACATTTGAATAGGAGACGACGCCGGTGAAGGCGAGGAAATCCCACTAGAGTCAGACGAATTGGATGTTCTTGAATCAGATTTTGCCAATTTACTTTTCTCTTGACCAGCATTGCTCTCCCTTACATCAGACTCTTCAGATTTGGTTTGGTCTTGCACAGTACCGCTCTTGAAGTCTCTCAGAATTCCTGCTGGCATACTCAGCGGCCGCTGAAGCTTTACGTTTAAAGGTTTTTTTGCTGTAGGCGGTTTTCCATGTATACCTGCTGTTTGTTCCTCTGTTTGTGATGCGGGAGGCTTTGATACACCCGCAGTAATTGACACGCTTGTCCATCCTGCAGTCTTGTCCGCCGAGTTGCTGAGCGGGGTGGGCCCGGGCGGTTTACTGTCAAGTGAAGAGGGGCTCTTGGGCTTCTCAAGAGTCGCAAACCCAGAATCAGTCGACCGGGCACTGTCAAGTGCTACAGGGGAGGGTAAGCTGGACGAGCGAGGTGATACAGTCGGTGGTGAAGAAGAAGGAGAGCGGGGAGGTTCAGAAGATTGCCTTAAAGATGACAGATCTAAACTGAGCTCCGGCTTTTCTTCGACATGCGATGAAGCGCTCTCAGGTTGAACGCACTGTCTTTCCGTAACGGCGTCAGTCTTGTCTTCTTTGTGCTGGACACGAGCATTTTCTTTTGTACGTTGCTCGTCAGAGTCTATCTTAAACAGCTTCTCAAAATGTCCATAACTTGAGAACTCCACTTGTTTAGTCTCAGCCACGATCACCTCTTCAGAGGAAGGATCTTTCGTTTGGACTACAGGTTCGACTTTCTTGTAAACTAAAGGAGTTGTCTTGCTCTCCAGTGTTTTCAATTCACTCGAAGAAGGCACAGGTTCTTGATCTAACTCCTGCAGCTTTGCTTCTAAATCCTTCAGTTTGTCATCTGAACCAGAAATAGGTTTTGTTTCTGGAGTAACAGGGGCCTCTGCTACAAAATCCTGCTTTCCAACAGTTACAATCTTAATGGGAGTCTCTTGTACAGGAAGATCATGCTGTTCATCTGGAAGCGTCTTTACATACATTTCTACTTCAGGTTTGGACCGTGGCGTTGTAGTTTCTTCAACAGGACTTGCATTGACGCATTCTTGTTTTTCTGGTAAAACCTGAGGGTCCAGCCTTGCAGGTTCTGTGGATGGATTAAATGACGAGAGAGCGGGCGCTTGAAAATCAACTTTCACGCCCGCTTCTTTGAAAAACGGAACTGGCTTCACTGTTTTTTCTGGTTTTTCAGGTTTAACTTGTTGTTCCGGTTTTATGGGTTGTGTCCCTACGGGTTTTGAGGGCGCAGGCTGCTGGATTTCTGGTTCTTTAATGACCGTGGCTGGTATAATTATTCGGTCTGGTTTGTCCGGTTTTATTTGATTTTCTAGTATGGCAAGGTCAAGCAAAGGATCTGGTCCAACAGGAGTCTTAGCTGACGAGGACTGGAACTGTTCAACTTTAACTTCCGCTTCTCGGACAACCGGAACTGGCTTAGCTTTGGTTTCTGGTTTTCCAGGTTTACCTTGCAAATCCGGTTTTGCAGGTTTCACCTGTGGTTCTGGTCTCGCAGCTTCTATGATTGGAGTAAAAGACGAGCGTGCATACTGTTCAACATCAACATCTGGTTCAACTTTAACTTCCATTTCCTTGACTAACTCAACTGCCTTAGCGGTAGTTTCTGGTACACCCGGTTTTATAGTCGTGTCCAAAACTTGTTGTGATCCTGATTCCTTGGAATTCTCATTTGTAACCATGATTGTTTTAGCTTCAATTTGGCTTGATTCAATTATCTTTGGTTTTTGCAATGATTCCTTGATCTGGTCACCGATCGAACTCCGCTGTAATTCCACGCTAGGCTTTGCTTCTACGCTCACTTCAGGTATTACTGGCACGACATTCTGTTTGACTTCTAGTTCTGGCCTTGCAGGTTTTTCATCTTCGTGAGGTACTGGCCTAGAATCCACATCTGTAGTGACACTTGCATTTGGAGCATCGACACTTGGTGATGTAGGATGTGCCATGGTCTCAGTAGAGTCTTTTTGATTTTCATTAGCAGGGGCAGTATATCCTATGTCTATTTTAACAATCATATCATCCTCTGTGGCCTTGGGTTCGTCCACCGGTATAACGGCATTGACGGGCGCTTGAGGCTCGTTCATCCATGGAAATAAACCTTCACTGATGTCGAGTTTCTTTCGAGGTTTTTCTTTTTCTGGTTCTTCTTTCTTATCATCTTCCACAGAATTAAGAAACCCCTCTAGGGGTACCACGTTAGGATTAGCAAACTGACAGGGAGGGGTAAGTGGAGGCGTTTCAAAATCCGCCGGTGGTGGAATGGCACTAATGACGTCCAAACTGGATCCAGTATCAGGTTCCTCCAAGTGCCCTACTTGGACATCATCCGACAGGTCTTCAGGAGGAGTTACAATAAGGTGCTCGGGGCTCTGATCGAACCCTGAATCATGTTCCTTTTCTTCACCCTCTTGGCTCGTTTGTATTGTCTGGGTTTCTAATAACGGAGGTGGAATATCAGTTAAGCTTGAGGACTCGGGTTCAGAATAAAGCGGAGGAGGTGGAACGACAGGAAATAGATCTTTTCCATCAGGGACGTAACCTTGTTCAGGGACCGACTCGAGAGCAGTCTCCTGTCTTGACTTTAGCAAAGTTGGAGCTCGTGAATCACTAGTACCGTGACCAGGAAACATTCCAATATTCTGCATGCCTACATAACCGTTGAGTGTTCCGGGAAAATCGTCACTCGCGGAGCCTGCAAAACGAAAGAAACGGAGTTTTATCAAAATATCAAGCATCTGTGGAGGGATCACGTCTTTGAAATTTTAATTTTTCTTAACCTGTCGAGCGTAAGAGGTAAAAAAGCGCGAGAAAAAACGTGGCCGCGGGCGTGACGACAAGAAAGTGTGAAGAGGGGCTGGGTACAGTCTATGATATACCACAGGGATGCCAGACAGTTACCGCCAGACAGTTACTGCGGATTACCATGTTTCCACAGGATCACCAGTAAGTAATCTTCGCGCAGTGCTACCACATTATGTATCCGAGTCTAACTTTAAGGTCATGGAAAGTATGGAGAGATGACAATCACAGGAACATCGAGAATCTTTATAATCTGAGCTTCGACCCGTACAATTCCATCACTGATGGCTCTACAGTGGTCCATGTTAAGTCGTCGGTGGTTGCTCAGTTTTGTAGCTTTGCACGCAATAATCCAAGAAATTACACACAGACAGGACAGTTGAGCACAATTGTACCCCTAAGAGACACGACGTTCAGGACTTGACGGGTTAATGATAGCGTGTCTCATCAACAGAGTATCTTCAGCTCTTACCTTCAAGTATATCCGCTTCAAAATCCGTCAATGGTCCAACCGGGGTCTCACACTCGTCCAGCGGGGGAGGTAATTCATCCGGAGGGGGAGGAGGAACAAATATGGGGATACCCCTCAAGTCGCTCAATTCATCCTGTTCAGGTTCCTTGTCTAGAGAGTGACGATTCGTTTCAAGGTCCAATGACAGTGAAGCACGATCAATGCTTCTTGCTTCCTTATCTTGTTTCAACTGAACGCTCACTTCCTTCTCTCTACCTATTCCATTAACTACTTTACTCTCCCGTGATCCCTGCTTCGCTAGTCTTGGTGCAGGCTGTGGGGGAGTGGGGCGGTCCGGCCGCGGAGGTGCAGGTCGTTTCTTGTGACTCGGCTTCAACTTCACGTCGCCTACAGCTGGTGTATGACACGCATTAGAGCTAGCCACAGGAGGGGGATTATTAGCTTTCACGGCCACTCCAGCGCCATCAACTTGTGTCTCAGATTTCACACCCGTAAATAACGCCTTAGGAGCTGCTGGACGCGGGGGAGGAGGCGGAGCCGCTCTGCGTCTGCTCTTAGTATCCGGTGTGGATGTCTTGATGTCAGGAGAGTCTGATCGCGATGAAATAGTACTCAGATCTGGAGTGGAAGCGGACGTTACACCGTTCTTTTTAATTGGGCTCAGGTCTTGATCTCGTAACGCTCCATTTGTCAGGTTACCAGGCTGGTTTTGCTTTAGATTCGCAAACTTGTAAGCGTAAGGTAAGGGAGGGATTGGCGGCTTTTTTATCGTAGTTGCTTCACTGGAGTTTCTTCTCTCTTTTGTTGGAACTGAGCCATTAGACGCAGAGTGCTTCTGAGAATCCTGAAACAATGAATATAATAAACTGAGAAATAAAGTACCTTAAAAATCAGTAGGCTATGCCACGCCATCTTAACTCGAACAGAGAATCATACGAATGTTACCGGTTTCGCACCCAAGCGAGCTCACACCCCTGAACTCACTAAAAACTTTCTATTTCGAGTTCGCCTTTACCTTCAACGGATTAAATAGCGAGAAATAAACATGTTTTGTAAGATTTTGTTTCATTATGCCCATAATGTTGTCTTTTTTTGCTCGGTAGGAGAAAGATACATTTTAAGCACTTGATCGCTAGTTGAGTCTATGTGGGTGCGAACTCGGTGGGTGCGAACTCGGTGGGTGCGAACTCGCTTGGGAGCGAAACTTCCAGCTACCAAACATACATATAATGTATATTTATACCCGGTTTCAAAATAATCGTAGATGATATAAAAATAAAAAAAGAACCCTACAGTTATACCGTTTAACACAATTGCCGTGTGGGAATCCGATAAGTGACGTAGTTTTCTTTTGACTAAACCAATTTCGATATGTTAAAATTCAGACTAACACAAGACCTCACCACGAGGCTCTGCGGAATAAACCCCACAAACTCTGTAGTTATTCCCAGAGCCTCGTACTGAGGTCTATTGTTTTAGGCTGAATTTTAATATATCGAAATTGGTCTATTGTCCAGTGAAGCTGGCGTCTCTAAAATCTTGGGATAGATTGCTTCATGATCACTCAGCTAAAATTACGTTTTAAATAGCAGGAGTGACTTGGGCAGGTGACCTTCTCAAACGGTACTTAGCGCGGCGGAGAGTGAACAGCTGTTGGGGGTACCCCGGGGCAAATTTACGACGAGCTATTTGAACCATGACAACCATTGCAGGCCGGTTGAATTTGCTCACCTCTTTGGTAATGTGTCCATTCTGCTGGGACAACGCATTATTCTGTTTCTCATCTACAAGTACTTCTAACGATTTGCTTCTCTGCTGCCACGACATCTTGTTTTCCTTGTCTCCCTCGATCGTTGCAGACGAATCTAACTCCAACCCGTCGCCACAGCTTTTCCTGTGTTCTGGAAAAATGAACGAGTACAAAATAAATAATGAGATGTACTTCATGTGAGGACCGTTGGCTGTTGAGAAGCATCGAAACTGTTATGCTTCGTCGACAAATTATGAAGCTACATTACTTACAAAAAGTTTCGGACGATTCACTTTCGGACACTTTTTATCTCATTTCCGACAAATTTCGGACAAAATTTACGGACACTGTGATGAAACACAGCTTAAGTAAATTTACGCCTAGAAAACAGGAATTAGACAGAAAAGACATCTGTGAAAATGACAGTTTTATAGGACCCTCAAGGTTTTAGAGATATACCGGGGAGAAATCAATGCAAATTCTATCAAGCCGTTACGTATCTCAAGCAATGTCTCAACTTGAGTTTGCCTCATAAAGGAAACTACGAGCTAATAGCATGTAGCTACTTAAAAATTTTATACTGTACTGCAAATATTTCGAACGCTTACAAATTTCGGACGGTTTTATCTTCGACACTTTTTTGGTCCGAAAATAAAATCGTCCGCAATTTTTTACAAGTAGACTATCCCCGGAATTAGTGACAATATACTGACGTGGCAAACGGAGCTGTCCTTATGAAGATATGAATGATCATCGCAGTTATATACACAGAATGTTCCCAAGAGCATTTCACAACTTACAATTAGTTTATGCAAAATTTGGTGGGCAAACAGAGTAAATTATGGGGAATTAGAAAAACAAGAGAATGATTCGTAATCAGTCATTCCAGTCTGACTCGTACCAGTTATTAAAGTTTCAGCCCATCGCATGCTATGGAAAGATTGCATTGCTCTAGTTTTGAGAAAAGCTTGGCATTCACAGAATTTTGACCTCATCACAGCAAAGTAACAGGTTCACGAGTAATGTTACAAGGTTACCAATAATCAACGAAATCAGGATTAGCGTTCAAGTACTCACTACGGTTATGTGGGGAATTAGATGGCGAGTCATCATCGGTTACAGAGGCCTTGATTATTGTAAGGCTGTTACGCTTTAGAGCTGTATTGAGAAATGAAGTGATCAGTTAGAAAATCAAAAGTATTCCACATGCACTATACCTGAATCATACCATCACCAGGCGGTCCCTTCCATAAATTAGCATTCATTAAAGTTATCATTCAGCATTAGTATCATAAGCGTTTGTATTAGCATTACAATTTAGGTTAGGCTTAGCATTTAGCCTTCCAGTTAATATTAGAATAAGCATTTGTGTTGGAACTAGAATTTAGCAATAGAACTTAGTAATTAATATTAGTATTATCATTAACAGTAGCATTAAAATGAATATTTTTCTATTTTAATTACAGTAGTAATTTAGTGCTTTTAAATTTTGGGTTACTACATACATGCTGTATACTTTTTTACATGCACTGAGTTAACGCTGTGTGTCAAATAAGAACATAGTTGTCATCATCATCATCATCATAATTAAAATTATTATCATTAAATTGTTTCTTAGTGACTCTGTTGTGCACACACCTTGATGCTCTTGGACTCAATCTCTACATTGCCTAACCTGAAGCCAAAGATATTCATCTCTAGCCGTCACTTTCAGTCAATAACAACCCAATATTTACTTGGCTTGTAACCTTTTTCAGTTCTTACCTCTTTTATCTATTAACCTAACTTGACTGACACCAATTTCATCAACAGTACTGCCTGCTTCAAGGAACTCATGTTTGAAGTCTATTTCCTGTAGAGAGTGATGACGAGGGTTGAGGCACTCCCGTGAACACACTCGCATCACCAACTGCTTCATTGTCATGTCCAGAGACACACGGTATGATTTCTTCACTCCGTTTGGCAGGATAAGTTGAAGAATTTTATTCTGTCAAGAAAAAAGACTTCTTCAGTAATCATTGACCACCTGGATTGAACCGAATGACATTCTGAAACTACATCCAAAATGTATTCAAACCTAGGGGTAGGGTGACTCCCATATAAAAAGAATGGGGTACTCATTGTACCTTTTAGGGGTTAAAAAAGTGTTTTTGGTAACTCTTAGGGTGTTCAGCCTCAAAAGGTCCACAGTGGGAGCTTTCGTGGTATCTCTTAGGGTATTGAGCCGAAACAAAAGACAGGAGATATTTGACAATCAACTTTAAGAGTAGAAGGTATTCGAAGCAATTATCTTTATCACTATCAAAAGTTATGAAAGTGTCACTTAATGTTTTTTTTTTATAATTAGTACCTAAACTAAAAGGGGTAAAAAAATAATTTCTAGCTACACTCACAAAACAGGATTTTGGTACCTCTAAGGGGTTGTTTTTCAAAATTTCTGATGAGCACCCCCGTCCTTTTATATCGTAGTTCCCCTGGGATTCAAACCATTACCTCCTCTCCTTCTGCATCAAGTAAATCCTCTACAGATTCATCTTCAACCTTGACACTCCCAGCACTTGTCTGTGAAGTCATCACTGTTCTTATAATCGCAACTTCCCTGATCTTCAATGAACCAATGGCTGTACCAGAGTCAAAGGTTACTTTTCTTGCTCCTGTTCTTGGCAAAGACAACTGATGCTCGGCAGGAATGAGATTTTCCTTTTCGCAAATCATTTCAAACAGCTCACTCATTGTCAACCTAACAAAATTCAACACATCAAATTTTAAGTGAAACGAGATCATAACACATGTGTCGTAATGATAAAGCTGAACAGGCCAGCACAAGTTACATGTTGTATGGTGACACATTCCAAAATTTAATAACTAAATTTTGGAATGTGTCACCATACATGTACAACATGTAACTTGTGCTGGCCTATTCAGCTTTATCATTACGACACACTGTCACGCTCACTCTTTCCAATGACTCATAGCCTATTTCACATGTATTTAGGCACCAGACCCATCATATATGGGTGAAGTATGGGTAGGGCATTTACTGACCTACATCACAGTTGTTTTCTTTCTAGACTTGATGTAACAAAAAGAGGAGACAAAATTCATTGAAAGGGTTACAGAGAAAACTAAGGTTTAACTACTCAAAAAACAATCTGCCAGTTCTAGATTTTAAATAGCAAATTCTCTCCTGGGTGTAACAAAGTCAAATGAGGATGAGATAATAACTATTAATTTTTAAATCAACCAAGGAAAGATGACTGTGTATTAAATACAGCAATACTACTTACAGTCCAGGAACAGACATGACTGTTGACTGTTTATCAGGAAGTTTGATCATCAGTGATACTTTGGTATGCTGTACATTACTTGTTGAATCAGGATCAGATATCTGTCTTATTACGGCCTGTAGACACAGACAAATTCAAAATGTTAATTCTCATAACTTGTTGCCACACTTTCTCTTTATATTAGTTCTAGGAGTTTCGCAGGATATCAGCAAACTATCCTTCTGTTGATATTCTTTCTTTATTGTCACAACCTTTCTGTTTGGCAACATACTGTTATATTGTAAGCTTCAGTCACATATTATAACTGGTACTAGATACCTAAATAGAGACTTGATCTATTCATACATGCAAGCATCATAGAAGCATCCAAAACATATCAAACTTTGGATGTGTATTTTGTATTCAAGTCTATCAAAATTGACTGTTCATTCCATTTACTATTATCCAAGACAACTGAGAGAGATCCATAATATATGAAAAATAAATGCAAAGGGAAAACATGTCATATGTAAGAAAAAAATAGCCTTTGAGTTATATCTCTTCCTTCCTATAGGAGAGCAGCTATTCTGCCATTCATACAATCATGTAAATATAGAAGATGATAAAATTTGCTTCTTCAAACAAATTAGCAGTGTACTATTTTAGGTAACACTATGCATACCTTTCTTTCTGGCTGCTTCAGAAGTAATGCAGCTTTATTTAAAGTGGAGGCCATTCTCTTCACTGTGGTTAAGAACTGTAAATAAGAATCAAAACAGACTTCAAAATTTACTTCACAAATGCAGAGACAACTCACTATGCAGCAACACCGAGGAAAATGTTTAGAAGTCAGTGCCAAGTTACAGTGTCACCAAGAAATATGTGATTACAATAACCGACAGTCTTCCAGCCAACCACTTGAACAGTCTACAATCTATGTAAACACATGCTCTAGGTCAGTGTTTTCAAATGGCAGACATTGTAACACACCACAATGCAGCTCTGATAAACAGAGAAATAATCAATGTTTGGAAGAGTTCCAACTTCAGGTAGATCACACATTTGACACTGAATTTTGAAAATACACGTACCCTTGCACTCACAAAGTTCCCTAATAATAATTAACAGAGGGTTACAAAATTGAATCTGACTGAATGTGAGCAAATTACAAATTACACAACATTATTCACTTTTTCTTACCAGCTTTCAATAGTAACATTTACAGGCACTTCTTTCTAACTGACTGTTCTCAATATACAGTGTACATCCAAAGATAAATTTAAATCAAACCTGCTCTGAACATTAAACAACTGAAAAAATGTCTAGATGAAAACATCTGGCAAACATCCACACATACTTGGCTTACACTGAGTACACTAATCAAGACTCAATGCTAATATTTACAGTAGCTGTATTAAAATGGAATAAAACTGAAGACATTGATGCCAAGTACTTGGTAATAAAAATGTACCTTATTTTTACAAATTAAACCTATCACCAAAAGTTATTTAGACTAAAAAACTTGATAAAATACATGTATGCTGACACTGGCTTAAAAATTGTTTCAGGACCTTTCAGTTGCTGCTTCAACCTCCCCCAGCTAAAAAAATGTAAATAAGCAACAGCTTCCCTGATGTGATATGAATAAAAAACAAAGAGAAAAATGTACAATAAAATGTGTTAATGAAGGGTCTGTGGAAAGGGGGGTTGGAATTCAAAACGAGAGTAAAACAATAGGGTAATAATAATTAGTAATATATAGATTTATCGTTGTTTTGAATTCCAAGTCCCTTTCCATAGAACCGTCATTAACACATTTATTGTACATTTTTTCCTTTCTTTTTTCTTCACATAACATCAGGGACGCTGTTGTTTATTAACGTTTTTTAGCCGAAGAAGGTTGCAGCAGTAACCGAAACGTCCTGAAATAATTCTTAAGCCAGTGGCAATATATTTTTATCAAATTTTTAATGCTGCCTGACTACAGTCCAAATGGCAGATCAGTGTGGGGAGGGAGGGGGGTTAGTGGGTGTAAGTAACAACAACATAATTATGCTTTAATAAAGCATAATGTTATTGTTGCATAAGCACTTTCATTTTTCATTTTGATTGTGTTTCCACTTATAAAGGATTTTACATTATGTAAACTAACAAACAAAAGGAAAATTACATTGTAGACCTATAAAAAACAATGCTAACTGTAAGTAGGCCTAAATTTCTCCATATTTTGTGCTTAAAGTTGGATCTTTCAGGTGAAATTGTGACTGTCAGTGACAATAAATTTTCATTTAAGTTTAACATGAATTTCATTTAGGTTGATTTCATATAAACTCATGGTATTAATATTAATTTCATAGTTGGCCAGGATGTATAAGCTAGTCAGTACCCCATAAGAAGGTACATGTACTGCATGTAGATATTTATAAGGCTACAGTACATGAGGTTGCCTTTTAACCGTACTCCATGACTGAGATGACATGTTTGTTTCTCCCTGTGAATGATATTATGATTGGTTGGAAAGAGTCAAAATTGTTTTGAATGTGTTCTCTAAGCAAGTGTGCTTGTAAACTACAATCATTATGTAAAATTTGGTTCCAAGACAGGCTAACCAAAAGTTATAAATTCTACTAAGTTTTTATTTGTTTCTTATCTCTCTGTGATGAATACCTGTTCAGCTTGATCTTCTTTAGCAAAACGTATGCCAAACATTGACACTCCATCCTGCCACTTGACAAATGTTGAGTTCCTTGCACAAGTTGTATTTACATTCACCTGGTACTCCATTATCTAGAAAAAATAAAACAGATTGACCATTTAAATACTGATTTAATGACCAGCCAAAAATTTGGTTTAAAAGGCAGTTAATTTAGTTTAATATACTGCTGGAAAAAAAAATCTGAAAATCGCAAAATAAAAATATTTTTTTCCTATTTTAATGGCCTCCCTCACTCGTAAAAATATTTACCTTCAGATAACCTATCATTAGAAAACAAAACAAGCTAAATTAAGTTCAGGGGTTAAATTTGCAAGCAGAAAAATACTACATTCATAAATTTGCACTTGGAAAAATAACAAGCAAATTAATTACACCAGTCCTACTAATTAGTTTCTCAGGGTTTGCAAATAAATTATGCAAACTACTAGACTGCAACATACTGTGAAAGGCAAAGAAGTTTTTATCAGGCACACATCTGAATAGTGTTATAACCTGATTAAAAGTTAATTTTTAAAAGGTAGAATAACTGTGCACAGAACATGGTAATAGAGATATTCTACTGATAATTCGGGAAACTTATTCAATGTAGACCAAACCAGAAAACTTACTCTTTTTGACTTCTCAACGGCAATAATTCTGAATGGCTTGTTCGCATTTCCTTGGACCTGAACAAAGCAAATGGGAAGGAATCCATCCACCTCAAGTTTCCATTCTTTTTCAGCGCTGTCATTAGTGTAAAGCATTCCATAAAATGTTGCCAAAAGTTTTTCTCCAGCATGTGCAAGTGACACCTTTTGCTCGCTGCCAGGCTTCACTTTTAATCCACCCCCCTGATCACTGTCATGATCATCAAGTTTCCTAAACACTAGAGCTTGGGGCTCTTTAGCTCGATCCTGTGATTGTTTTAGTAAAGCTTTGCGATGTGTTGTACTCAAGGTTTTTGGAATATCATCTTCTTGTATCTCTACGTCCACTGGATCACATTTTATGGCCTTCTGTGGTGGGGGAGGGGCTCGCTGCTTTGAAGAAAGCACCCTGTGTATTAGAAAAAATACTGTTATCAACAATAATAAATGTACATTTATTGGAACTTGATGAAAAACATTACATCTATGCACACACAAAAAGGAATAACAGAGGGACAGCTGATAAGCAAAAGTTAGATACTTATATTTTAAAATTTTATCTCCAGTACATTGTTCTGTGAAATAATAGGCAGATGAATTAAAATTATATGATTAAAATAAATTCAGCAGTGGTTACTGACTGAAAGAATTATTAAAAGGAGATATTTTCTTGATGAAGAAAGAAATTCTGACTCACATCTAACAACAATAGAAATGTCAATCAATCTGAAATTAGAATAACACATAAATATTTACACTGCTTTGACCTCAGAGCAACAAAGATCAAAGATGTGTCCACCACAATATTTGTTTCAAAGACTTATATGTAGTATGTTAATAAATATTTTTCTTAAAACAAAACTTTGAGTTTCCAGGTTCTTAACTCTTTCTGCGCTAATTCAACATACAAATGTAATTTCAATGACCAAGGTACATTACATACTGACAACTGATGCAAAATTTCATCATTTTGAAGTTAAATATGAACAGCAATCCATCATGTAAGTCTCACAAACAGCATGTAGGAATTAGGACCTTGCACCATAGGAGGCCGACAGAACATGATCATCTTTTCATGTTTGTATCAGGACAAAGAGCTGTCCAATTTGAGAAATAAGTCCCACCGATTTTACAGCCAGCGATAGAAATGTTTTGAAACAATATTTCCCAAATTGTTCGTGAATTGCGTAATAATATTACCTGCAAATTGAAGTATATTGTGCAAAGAACCGTATACTCTACTTTCTAATTTGGGAATAATCTTTAGTTATCTAGTTTATATTAACAGTAACCATTTAAAGCTGTCCTTCGGAACTTTTATATCATGCATAGTGAATCATTTTCTTTTCATTCCCTGATGATGCCATAGATCGATGAAAGCTTGGAATAAAATAGAAATTATATTAACACTTGAATATAGTTATAGTAAGCTCCCTCTGAGTCTCCAGGTGGAATAATATATTGCTTCATTATATTACTACAAGGCCATTATCCCAATATATTTAAGAGTTAAAAAAAGGCCAGCTGTCAAGTGTTGACAATCATGCCTTTTACTGCTTTAAAAACATAAAACTCTTAACTGACTACACTCCTGGAGAGCAGATCATCACCATATTTCCCAATAAGATATCAATATGGCATAAAATTGGTATTATTAATAAAAGTCTCTCTAAGCTGACATAGAGAGAACAGTTTGACTTCCTGAAGTTTACAGTTCATACAGCTGCCAGTTGTATGCATCTCCTAAGCTGTATATGTGAAATATAATGCAACGACGAAGCAGGTACATGAAGAATATTAAAAGCGCCCTAGCCTTATACGTGCAATGGAAAATGTTTTTCCTACACTTTGAAAATCTTTATCTAGATTTGTGTCTGAATGCCACTGATGTACAGTTCTGATATACAGCTTAGGTTCCTCAAAAATAACATGACACAGAGGTCAAGGAAGGGAGGAGTGGGAAACAAGTGAACTATACATACATAAGCACTGTGCCTGTAAGTAGAAATATTGCCTCATTGGCTAATCTGATATTGCTACTGGTATCAGTGAAATACAGGACACGAACTGACGTCAATTGAAGACAGTCGTCTGCCTATGCCTTACTGTCTCCCCCACACATCTGGTGTTCTCTAAATAGTTTTGTCACAATTTTCAAGATGACAGCTCCATGATGAAGTATACTGTTTTTAAATCAGTCTTATCTGACAGAAATAATATACTACGGAATTTTTCGGCTAATAAATATTTTACAATGCAGTAACAATTTAATAAACTTTTTATGGACACCTCCCAGAGCGAGACACCTCTCTCTAAATGGACACTTTGTTATTGTCAGGCAGCTACAAAAAAATGCGCATATAAACATTTCACCTCTCCTACAAAGCAGACCCTTTTCCTAGTCCAAAGAGTGCTTGCTTACTCATAGGCACTTAGAGGGTTCGACTGGAAGTTTACAAATCTGATTGGTTCTCCCACTGTAGTGTATATTCACTATAGACAATCACGCACAGGTTGCTCTCAAAACAGAAAATTCCTCTTAATTTTAGGCTCAAAAAAGCTTAAAATGGTAGGTTTTAGACTGCAATAATTTAGAGTATCTACTGGCTGACCTCATTTTCTCTGAGCAATAGTCAACTTGGCTGCACCTTGTTGACTATTTCCTCGTCTAAAACTAAAGTATTTAGCAAAATTGTCAATCCCATGTATTGTAGACTGAGATATCTGTTTTAAATCACACAAACCTATGCACCAAGACCAAGAGTATACTTGTATGTTGCCCATAGGCGTGTCTGCTATGGACTGAGTCACAGGTATTTCTTTAAAAATAAATCATGACCACAACAATAGCCATTATATCGGAATTTCCTGTTCAAAATTTAATTTAGGCTCCATTTGTTCCACCTTTAGGCTTTTCCTTTGTATGCTATGGTTTAACAAAACAAAAGATTTTTTGCGTTATTTAAAAATTATGCAAGCAACACATTTCTAAAAGAGAAGATGGATAAACATTGAACTAAGTATTTCGAATCGTAAATGTCTGTTGTTTGGGCACGAACTTTTCTGTATAAGCCTTCGGTAAACTGTAGATTTACCTGAGTGTAATACATAAGCTTAACAGACTTTCCTTATAACTGAAAGTCCAAATGTTCATACTAAATTTTTAACCTAGCATATGAAACAGAATTAATTCAAAGCTCCAAATATTGCATAGAACACAATTCTTTGTACTTTCCCATTGGAAATGATAGAAAAACATATTGCGGATTCCTGATAGTTTATGCTATCGGAAATCTAAAAATAATATTTTCGAATCATAGTTTCTAATTGTTTGCTTTTCTTATCCGCACAGTGTGAAATTCCAGGTTTAGAAGGCAACCGACAGATTTGAGCTCACATCTAATCGGAAAGTGCATATTGACCTTCGTTAAAAAGAACATGTAATACTCTCTAAAACCACAGCACGTGTAAATCTTAAGTATTTTGACGGCAAAGGATAATTTTAACTCTACGAGTGAGCCGATATATTCGTACGTTTGACGAGTTTTACGTAAATTAAAATTCATCTGGTTGAAATTGTTTTGGTTCTATTTCAGTAACAGGCCGAACTAAAAATGCGAAATCCGTCTTTACGTGAAAATATTTACGACGCGTAAGGCTATGCCCTAGGAATGGTGATATTTTCGTTTTTAGGTCGGGTAATCTGAGAACGAAAGGCCGCTTACACAAATGTTACAATTTACAGCTTACCTTCCACTTGGGGCCAATGTACCGTCCCCCAAGGCGCCGGAGTCCATGTTTAATGATTTTGAGTGTTTGCTACGTATTCATTTCTTCTTCAGTGATTAGACCTAACCCAACTGAAAGAAACAACAAAATTATTTCACTCCTGACTTGAGTCACGCTTTATTTGCGCGCTTTCTTGTTGTCTAAAGCAACAGCACAACACTACGTTGACATGCACATGAGCGAGAGTGCAGTTCTAGTTGTCACCAGAGATGGTCTCCAAAGGTGGAAAATAATAGTGAGAACAAAGCTATTCCAAAGGAAATTAATGCAAAAATACATCAGAAAAATTACATTACCTTTTCTCTTTTGCAGTCCAGTTTTGAAGCAATGCTAACTGAATTAGAATCAATAAAATTTCACTCCGCGGGGCACAACTACTCAAGTGCCGAAACTCGATCGTCGTTTATTTCAAGATTCACAACCTGTTCTCTTCCTTTCAGGTGGCATGCCAACGTATTATGCATAACATGAAACCTCCAGTGTGTCTGTAAAAGGTCCGTCACGTCTTTCTCATTTCTAGAAAACTCCAGGGAGAAAAATAGTATGCGGCAGGTTACAAATGAATGAATCAGTGAGCCGTGAGCCGCCGACTAAAAACTGTTTACTCTTCGTCAGTCCCATGGGGCAAGTAGCGCAACACTATTTCCACAGGGGTGGGCAAAGGTGAC
Organism: Orbicella faveolata; assembly: GCF_042242905.1. Lineage (NCBI taxonomy): Eukaryota > Metazoa > Cnidaria > Anthozoa > Scleractinia > Merulinidae > Orbicella > Orbicella faveolata. The sequence continues at coordinate 30,264,232 of NW_028301540.1, forward strand.
ACTTCGATTTTAATATTTATTTTAAAATAGTGTCGTAGAATTTATGCATTTCACGTTCTTCACATCCCATATTTAATGATCATGGCTGACAGAAATAATGTGCACAAATCCTAGTACATACAATCCTACATGCAGACTTCTCCTATTTTGGACCAAGTAAACAACAAAGCTGCACTAACGCTGTGAGCCACTGAACTTGGAAAATAAATTATGAAAGGGTATTATGAGGTATCGCGGAACTACTTGTGATGTGAGGGCAGTCTAGCTTTCAAACAAGCCCATAAATCTTATATTTGCAAAATGAAAAAGCTCAACGTTAAGAAACTGTTTGTTACTCAGGCCTGCCTACACGTTTTACATGACACGTATCTGTACATGTCGTCCTCACGGTGCTGTTGTCAAAAACGGCAATCTAACAAATTGACGTCAGTTTTTCATGCGTCTGTCCTGTTATTGATCATGAATTACGTCAAAGTAGTTGTGGATCAGCAGACTACTTCAGCGACAATGTTATGACGAAATTCATTGTCAATGACATAATATTTCCTTTTCTTCTTCTTTGTTTTTTCTTTTTCTGTCAAGAAACCATTTACCGAAAGGTAGCGTTTGTCTCTCCGTTTCTTGTGTTAAAAAAATCGTCTGGAGCCTCAAATCATTCGTTTATATCGATTTCTTTCGAACTCACAATATCACGTAGGTTTGTGGAGGGAAAACCACGAAGACTTTCCCTAAATCGAATCGCTAAGGAAGAATTACCATAAGTATTTTCCTTACAATGAAAAAATCGTTATACCTTCTACCTAAACTAACTTGACACGCTGCAAGCGACTGTAAAACGGGCCTAGACGGGGGGGGGGGGGGAGGGGGGGAGGGGGATCTCCTATATGAAAAGGTCGGGGATGCTCGTCGTCTCGGGTATAAATCAAGGATTCTGGTCTCACTTAGGGTGTTGATGACGAAACGTTACCATTTTTAGCTGTCAAAGTATCCTTTAGGGTGCACTCGAGGAAATAATATTAAAAGAAACGCTCTCATTTAATTTCTGTTTTCAGGCTTGATTTCCGCTGATCTCTCGAGAACCCAAGTCGGGTCTACAAGTGCGCACGGGATCCTTCCTTGAACAGTGGCTAGATATCGAACCTCTTCCGTTTCGGCAGGTTTCTTTTGCAGGTCACAGGTCACCAAAAATATGCCAAAACGTCTTAAAACAGATGCATAGAAGTGCGTCCCAAGTGTTACTATAACAGCTCTTTTCTTTTAAAAAATGCATAAGGGTAATCAGCTGTAGCACTGAAATAATAATAAAAAAAATTATCCAAAGAAAGCCAAGACTTATTTCTGTTGAAAACATAAATTCTTTTGTAGCCTTTCAATATAATATGAAAACGAAAGAGTCTTACACTGATCCGTAAATTATGCATTTACTTGCGTGTGATTTGTGAACCAAAGACTTTTGCAGGAATAATTGTTCACTTTTTTTTGGAGATTTTAGCGTCATTAAAGCTCGTAAACTACACCAAACTAGACGCGCTTGCGGCTGAAGGACTGAGAACTAACCACAGCGACTGTGAACCAGGAGGGCCTAGAATCTAGTTTGTCACGATGTGACACACACGGCATTTCGATGCATCAAAATGGAAGGTTCTGTATGTTTTGCGAAACGTGGATAGAATTTGTATTTTTATGTGACACATGATTTAGCCTTTGCATTTTTACTTGAAACGTGATTGCTTGCTTTTTTCTGTGAACGTGAAGCTGTTTTTCGAATTTTTCGTGATGCACGAAAAGGCCAATTACTTATACGTGAAATTGTTTTCAGAAGAGGTGTAGGGGACCCTCTTGTTTCTGTTTAGTACATACGTGTTGGAAAGATTTCAAAAAAAGATAGAAATAAAACAGTTCAATTTGCTATCATAATGAATTATCTTATTACGATAAAATATATGTAACACTACATGTCTGAAAGCTACATTTCAACCCATTTCGTACATATACCACCCCTAGGAATTTTTTTAGTTGAGGGTTGTCGCATGGAAACATCAATAAACCTCTTGGGAATCTTGGGTAATTCTTACATCGCGAGTTTTACTGAGTGCTTTTTGATTGTGAGCTGTGACCTGCAAAAGAAACCTGCCGCTTCCGTTTTACGTCGTATCTTTTAGGATGTAATGAAGCTCAAGCAACGCCCACAATTGTCTCCCTTAAGGGTTAAATTCATATTTTCCCACGAGCATCCCTTGCCTTTTCATATGGGAGTCTAACAGGAAGTGAAGGAGTGAAGGAGTGATGGAGTGAAATCACCCCACCACTGTAACTTGGAAAATAATATTTTCCAAGTTTAATAATATTTTCCATGTTTAAAAAATAAAGAATGCCGTAGTAATAGTAGCCAAGGTTCCTCTGAAACAATTTTTTTTAATGTCCCAAAGTGGTAGGAAAGCCCAAGTGGGCAACTTTGAAGTTTTTGCTTCAGAGCTGAACCTAATGCGTTTTTTTTCTTGGAGCCTGACAAAGATTGTCAGTTCTCATATATTCATATGAACCTTTATATGTGGGTAGAAGACATCTTAAGCCCTTTTCTTGTCTTTAAATCCAGGATCTCAAATCTTTTTAAGCCAGAACTCTGGAACGTAAAACCACTTTGAGGACCATCTAGAAAGAAGACAATTTTCAGGAAACACTATCGGCATTTATCAGGTGCTGAAAGAATTTTCCCTTGGGTGATGATAAAAGGAACAATGTTTTTTTCATAATTTTCCATCTTATATTCATTGTTACGCTGTTCTTACGATATATACATTTTAAGTATAAATCCCACTTCCTCCTTTAAAGTCTTACATATTAATTATTAACTTTACTTGCAAATATAACAAAACCTTGGAGCGAGACAGGAAGGATGTACACAGGAAGGATGTAACAGCCACCCACAATGGGCTAAGACAGAAATTGCTTAAAACTCTTGAAGGGACTCAAGTACCAAACATCAAAAACAAACTTGACAAATTTGTGTCATATATTGTCTTGTCTCAGAAAGCATGGACTATGCAGTTGCAGATATATTCTTTAGTTCGCACAATGTCAAAACTGGACCATCCCAGAGTCAGCGATCACTTCTTTTTTCCTTTAGAGGTTTTCTGTTTTTTTGGTTTGCAGTACTTTGCTTCCAGCCCAGCAATCATATCATCCATCGCTCCTTGCCTATCCTGCTGACGTTTCATTATTAGCTGTTTCAGGCTGTCATCAGATTTGTCATTCAAGCCAAGTTCTCTTGCCATTTCTTCTGCCTCAGCAGCCTCTTTCTGAGCCTGTGGTAGATAAGTACTTGGCAGTCAATTTGCATTATGTAGTCCACAGTTTAATTCTACCTGCACGTTTGTTTTTCTTTTTGTTTGCAAAAGGAGCCATATTTTACTTGCTATTTCAATGACCACACAAGAAAAAAAATTTGGAAAAAAAATTGCTTTCAAAAGCAACACTTGCTCAGGTTGTCTGAAATATTTTTAAATGCTCATTTAAGTGTATGAGAGGGAAGGGCAAGTGGGCCCAAGCCCCTTCACTGTTTTTGCATTTAAGACAAAAATATTTTTATACAAACATGCAAAGTGCATAATTTGAGACTGGAAACCTTCCAAATGGCATTGTAGGATATCTAGGTTCTTGGAAGTTTACTGCAGTGAGGGATATCTTGTTATTTAACGTGTCTTATTTCCTTCAGGGCCTGAAATGCTCATATTTCTTATTTTCATAGACTTCAGTAACACGGGGAAGCCCTGGCAAGAGGGTACTCCCTTTAATGTCCTGTACAGGGAGGCTCCGGCGTCGACAAAACCTGGATCAGATCGGACTGGATCACAGATCAGATCACAGACCGGATCATGGACCGGATCACAGACTGGATCACGGACCGGATCACGGACTGGGTCACGGACCGGATCACGGATCGGATCACGGATCGGATCAAGGAAAAAAATTCAAAATTCAAAATTCAAGATCAAAATTTTGTTGAGCAAATTATACTAGAGTGACTACTGTGAGCAGGACGTTTTATTTAATTCAGGTGTGATATTCCTTTATTTTTTTTATAATATCAAGCCAACTGGGAGCTGGTCACAGACGAATTTTTTTCAGGCTGTTGGGTTTTGATTGCGATGATCAATCACGTCTTCATATCTTTCTCCGCAGTTCAGATAAATGATATTTTGTATATTCGCTTGCATCAAGAGTAAACTGTCATAAAATGAGTCAGAATGTTAATAATAGGACGAATGTATGAATTGAAACACAAAAACTAAAAACACTAAAAAATTAAACACCTGATGATTTCAAACAATTTCTGTTTCTGAGACAAGTCTATACTTTTACAAGATATGAGTTTGGAATACGATATTTCGTACTGGAATAAAACGAAACAGACCATTTGTATTTCAAGGAAATATAGCTGTTTTACAAAAAAATATAGGAGTAACATCGATAGTGTGAACAATAACGCAACCCGAGAATAAACAACATTTTAGGAGTTACGTCACAATTTTTAAAGTCATTTTTAGGGTCGTAAAGAGTTAACTTTATACGGAATAAAACCTTAAAATGATCATGTTCTAGGATAGAAAGCACTTAAGAGGCAAGACCAAATCAAAACGGAATGAGGATCGTTAAGGATGGCAAAGATTAACGAGGACTGCAAATGACGAACTTGAAAAACTGGGCTAGTTTTTTCAAGATGCGCAAATCGTAACGTAGCTCCTTTAAAGCAAGTCATGTCCTTAAGCTTTTGTACGTAAGCTTTCTCATTAACTGTAACGCTAACTGTAACGCTCACATCTGACACGAAAAAGTAGCCGAGAATTAGCTACTGGTACTAACAACAATTTCAAAAACGAGAATGGGAGGTTCACGCAAGCTTCAAGCCAACTAATGTTCAAATATAACTACATCTGCCTGTTCATTACAATTTAAATTCGTCGTAAATTAGGCACTTATGTGGCTTTTTAAATGACCTCTTGTCATTCTCTGTAATTAACATGTCATTGCGTCAAATTCGGGATTCTTATTTTTATGTAACATAATTTAGTTTTCACTTTTATTTTTATTTATTATTATCTTATACAAGATTTGATTTTTTTTTCTTTAAAATTTTTTTTTTTTTTTCTGTGATCCGATCCGTGATCCAATCCGCGATCCGATCCGTGATCCAATCCGTGATCCAATCCGTGATCTGGTCCGGTCCGATCCGGGTTTTGTTGACGCAGGGGAGGCTCTGCCTGAAGGGGTACATTTTTCAGGCTTCAGGTGTACAAAAGGGTAGGGATTTCATAACTTGAGGTGTATGAAAGGGTAGGAAAATCTGTCATTTAGTTATTTTAAAGGGTCTTCAATTAAAATATTTCAAACAGATGCACCTTATGACTGTATCATTTCATTTATTAGGCACTACATGAAAATTATTTATTCATAATACAGGCCAGTTATGAAAGTACCTTTTTTCAATTAAAGATATATAAAAGGGCTACCTTTTCTGTCAAAATGGTATACAAAAGGGTAAGGGGTGTGTAGAGTTGCCCCCCCCCTCCCGGAGGAGGCCCTAAGGGGTGGTGAGGAGTTGCAGCCAAGGGTTACAGGAAAAGTGAATTCTCACTTACTTTTTGTTTTCTAGCTTTCTTCTTCTTTTTACCCTCACTCACAAAGGCGGGGAATTTCGGTAGATCTTCCTTTGAAATAAGTTCCTCAATAATTCCCCTAAACCTTTCATCGTCGTCGACCGTGGCACAGAGCACATTTTCCAAAATAGCGTCCATGTCCCCTTGATAATCCAGATAGGCTGACTTGAGGTCGTTCACTTCCTCCTCAGAACCTTTGTAGTTGTTCTCGAACTCCGCTATATCTTCCACGGTTATTTTCTGGAACAATAATCTCCAGTAGGCATCCCAGTCGCGTTCTTGTACAACAACATCGTCGTCAACTTCTCCAGATTCATCGTACAATGCTCTCTTGTCTTGATCCGACAATACAGAGTAAACTCTGCTCAAACACTGAAACTTTTCAGTAGCTGTCGCTTTATCTTCCTCTGCTGCGCGATCAGGATGGACTTCCAGCGACTTTTTTCGGTAGGCTCGTTTTACCTCCGATTCTGAGGCGGCTTTTGTCAGCCGCAATACTTCATACAAATCTCTGGTTCCAAAATGTGTCTCTAATGTTTCAAAGAAAGACATTTTTTCCAGCAGAAATATGGCTGCCGCCACCAGCCCGCCAAATTTTAGAATGATCACGTGGGATATGTCGTTCCATCGGTACTTCCGGCCCTCATGAAAGGAACCGGAAATAAGTTTGCAATTGTCTCAGCTCTAGTCCACTCCGTCCACTCACTGATTCTTTTCCCCCATTCCTTCTGTGTTGTATGATTTCCTTCTATTCTTCATTCCACAATTTTTGGACCAATGTCATTATTAGGTACCAGGAACTATATAGCAACACAGAATTAGATAAATTGTAAATATTTCAACTGTAGAGCTTCACTTACTCTAAAGTTTTTTTGCACAGCAAATTAATTTTATCCCTCAATCTTTCTCATTGTTGAGCCTCATCACTCACCCATGAAAGCACAACATCCCCCTCCATCTGTAGTAGTATTTTGGAAAAGCCAAAGAAACAATAGCCTGATTGTTACTTACTCAAGGGTGCTGCCACAAGCAACCTGGACGTCTGAGAATCAGGCCAAAGAAAAGATTGTACAAGAATCAACCATCTGCAGAAAGGTCATCTGACCTTTGTACATGCAGCTCCTTGTGTTCACTACAAATTTATTCACTGAGTAATCAGGGTGCTGGCCACTTATTTCAACTGGTGACTAGATGCTTTAAGCTCTGGTAATCCAAAATCAATTTGCTCCATGTCAGATCACAAAGTTTTGACTTCCTAACTAAGCAATGACTCGTTATTTACCAAGTCTGCAACCTTGTCCTTCTTTATTAAATGTTTCATATAAACCCTTAAATGTGAATAATTTACATATTTTTCCTGAAAAAAAAATTGATTATACACAAATCATTATTGTACATATCTTTGTTACTGATTTGAAGAAAAAAAAACTTAATCAGGGCTTCTGTATGAGCTCTGAAATAATACCACAAAATCTTCAGTAATATCTATTCCCCTAATAAATTTACTGGAATTTTCCAAACAATTTTATTATCATAAATAACTATTGGGAGGCATATAGATTTTCATTGGACTTCCAAAAAGTCTAATTTTTCCTATGTCCCATATTAAATTTCTTAATGTTCATCAGTAACGTCAAGCCAGCTGACTTCTAGCATAATCTTAAATACAATTCAACATCAATATCTACTGCCTAATTCGAAAATTTGTCCTAAGCCCATCACAGACAGGTTTCTACCTCAAGCTCACTCCCAGGGCTTTTCTAGGAACAATAGAGGGGGGGGGGGGGGGTGTGGGTGGGTAATTTCTAAGGGAAAAGGGAAGGGAACAACGGAATGAGGGAACTAGGTTGGGTTCTATCTCAATCCCCTTTTGACTTTACAGCATAATTTTACAGGTTTACCTCATCCCAGTTTAAACTACTGCAAGCATGGCCTTGATAAAAATAATTTAACTACAGGCATTACACTATTAACTATCGACATTGATATGTACAAACTGAGACGTGTGCAACAAAACAGAGGGTTTTCCACTGCAAGTAGTCTATAAGTTTGTGATTTCATATAATAAATTACATATAACCAACTTTTCAATTCTGTTTGTCACTGTATTTATCAGTGTAAAGATTCCAAGAGTTGAAAAACTCTTTGATACGATTTAAAAGCAATCACTCCATTGATGTTGCTCCATTTCTTCCCAGTGTCATCATCTGGCTTGTGATATTTTATTTTACATTTTTCAAGATTCACTTTATCAAGTTCTTTTGTTGTTAATTTCAATGACATGGCCCCATTGAAGGTCACCACCCCTCCCCCCATGGAACAAAGTATTGCATGTGCTGCACAAGTATCCCACTTAAAGGAGGAGGCATGGGAAAGAACATAGAAATCTACATTGCCATCAATTACGTGAAGAAGTTTGTGGCCAACACCAGAAATTGGAAATAACTTAGCACCGGCAGACAACAGAGTCTTTTTCAAGTTTTCACTTTCACTTCCACTTATAGCGATCTTAAAATTACGAGACGTGGTGTCTCTTTTAGCTTCACTTGCAGTCCTTCTCTCTTTTCCAAGGAAATAACAGCGATGCTCAGCATGTGTAACTCCCCATAGCCTTCTTCCATTCCATTGATTACTACTTGAGCTGTCTTGGATCAGACTTGAAAAAGGCTGATTGATAACTCCAGCCACAGGCAGACCACTTTCACGATGAAATACACCAATAAGGACAGTTGCACAGGGCAATCCTGAAACTACAATGCTGTCAATTTCCTCTCCAGGAGAATTTGAAATGTATTCTGTTGTAGAATCTGACAAGAAAAGAATACCATCAGAAAACTGAGACAAAACCAATAATGAAGATTGGGATCTGTAATTTATCCAAAAATTGTTCCTCAAATAGCTACTGGAACACTGACTAGCTAATTTCTTGAGTAAGAGTAGCAGCCCATCATCCTCTCCATACCCATTGATAGCTCACTAAACCTGGATTCTAGCTACAGAGCCTTCATGCTAACCATCCAAACCCTAGCCTGCAAATGAAGACATATTTCCAGCTGTTATCAAATTTTTGGTGGAGACAAGCGACAGCCGGAAATATGTCTGCGTTTAGCACATCTGAAATGATATGCTATACCGCTAAAATAGTTCAGTTTTCAACTGATTGTTGTAAAACCCCCCTTTTGGAGAAGGAAAACATAAAAAATTAGAAAAAGGTTGTAAATATTATAACAGAAATAAATGCAAACTCTCTGGACAGGTGCCTCATTGAAATTTCTACTTTGTGGTATTGCTAGTATTTCTAGTGAAAAAGTTTTTATTTAGGTTCCAATTCTCAAATTACAACATTTTGGGAGCATGTCCCATTGATTTTTCAGCTGCAAGGTACCAGCCACACGCCTCCCCCCTCCCTTGAAAAATCCTGGGTCCACCCCTGACCAAAGTAATCACCTGATTACTTTCCACAGTCAATTAAAAATCACTCTATAGACCAATCAGAAGCCACAATGTATCCTTGGTAACAGGTACCTTTGTTTTAATAATTTACTTGTAAGCACATACTTTGCAAACATTCACAGAAACAAATTTAAGTTTCTAAGATACGTTTTGGAAACACCCAAGTAATCACAGACATAGATGCATTTGAAAAATATCATGATAATAAACAAAACTGGTGTTGTGCACCTGGAGTCTGCAAATCTTCCCCGCTTACCAATTGGATCAATCCAAATGGCTAACTCATTCAATGGTAGCTCAAAATCCAACTGATCATTCAAAGCTCGTGTTTCTTCTTTCTCCAAGACAGTGTCAGCGTGAATAAGATCTGCCAGCAGACGGGCAGCACTTTCGTTTCCACAAAGAACCGTCGCCAAATGTTTGGACGTCTCAGAAGGGTCTTCTTGAACTTCTATTCTAATTTCCTGGCCAAAGCTGTTGGTGAATATGTTTGATTCTTCGCCGAAAATATAACCACTGAACTCAGGAAACTGTATGGGTGAAGAAAAGAAAGACGTTTACACTTTTAAAATAAGGTGGATCATTCCTAGAACGAAATTGTCTCGGGATAGTAGCAATTAAAGTGTGTAAAGTCAAAAACCACGTCGAGTTATTGTGCCAATACAACAGCTTGAGCTCAACTCACCTTCTGGGTGACATAATGTTTCACGACTTCTTGAACAAGAACATCGGCCAGCGTCTTAAAATCGTGTACAAATCGCTGGTTCTTCTCTTTCTCTGTTTTCTCTTCGACCATCAACTCGAACAGTTCCTCCTGACAGCGCCATGCTCGTGCAATTTGGGCCGATTTTTCGCTGACTTGCAGCAACACTCGCAGAAGGTCTTTAGCGGCCATTTAGAGCTGTCAGCCGGCTGTACAAACAACAATGTTACAAAACGCCGAAGAAAGGGACGGGAGGGACGGGAAGGGAAGAATTATGAGACAATTAGTACTACTAAAAGAAATTTTCATTTTTTAGTCCTTTTAACTTACTAATCCTCGTTCTGATATTAACAAATTTTCAGTGACACAAAGTTTTGAAGAATATGGATTTCTTATTCAATGAAAGTGGTTAGACTTAATTTACAAGTAAACTCCACCCACCCATCCCTAATACTGAGTTTCCAGTAGACCGCTGACACAATCGATATACCTGATACTTGCCGCCATTTTCGACTTTGATGGATTTCCATGTTCATTTCGATAAGGTTTAAGATCTTTTAACGCCATTTAATCGCATATATTAAATCGAGATGCCCCGCGAAATTATAACTCTGCAAATTGGACAATGTGGAAATCAAAGTAAGTTTTTTTGAGAGCGTTTACCAAGAACCACCGCAGTGGATGCATGTTTTGTGCATATTGGCTGTACATGTCGAGATCTTCTTTTGAAAAATGTCTTGCTGATAGCAAGCTTAAATCCTTATTTTCCTCTTTTTCTTGAACAGTTGGGATGGAATTCTGGAAGCAGCTTTGTGCTGAACACGGAATACGACCAGGTAGTTCGCCATTATTTTGTTTTTTAAACCCCATGCAAACTCTGGTTTCTCTGGTGTGGCCTGGAATGGTCAACTCATGCTTAATCGCATTTAACGACAGAAATTGTGCAGTCATAACCAGTTTAGGATAGGCTTAGACCCTGTTTAGGACAGACTTACAGAAAATTATTTTACCTTCTTCAGGACAGTGAGGCTAAAAACGATGCCCTCCTGGGGCACTTCCACATATGGGCCATATAAGACTGAACCCCCTCCCGGGAATTTTTTTGTGGATGTGGGCCAGTTACATATATGCAAATTATTCCAGAAAATATCCATACTCAATCGGGTAACCCGAAAACACTGATCCCTGGTCCGCAGACCCCCACAACGGACCAGGTCCGCGGACTCCCCTACGGACCGGTCCATGGACTACCCCTACGGACCTCCTCAATGCACCACCCTAAAATAGTGTAAAAGTAAATAAAGATTTCACTTATGGGTTGTCTAGTAGATTCAAACTCGTGTCAGTGATTTTTCGAGTGTTACACTGTGCAAATGTAGCAGACTTGGGTTTTTAACACCCCACCCCCCCCCTCCCCCCAAAAAAAATTGCCTAAAAGCCGTTTTCAGCGTAAGGAGATGCCGAAGGTAAGAAGGATAGTTCTTACCTTCCATTTGTGGCTCAATCTGGCTATGGAAGATATATTTTTAGGCCGTTTATTCTTGTTTGTATCTGTTATTCCGCTGAGTAAATTGTGAAGCCTGGAACAAGTTCACGAGCCCACGGGAGGATGGGCTGAACAAAATTGCAGAGGGGAAAGAACACAAATTTCGAGGCTTCCCGGAGGCTTCCCCGTACGCGTCTTTCTTATACTTTATGGCCACAGCAAAGGAAATGACAATGTGTAATTATATAAATTGCACCCGAGCCTGAATCCAGGTCTGCCCATTTGTAAAATGTAACGTTCGAAATTTCGCTGTCACGAGTAATCTGTTGGACAACCCGCAACTGAAATATTTATTTATTATTTTTATTATATTTTGGGGGGTGGTCCGTAGAGGGGGTCCGTAGGGGGAGTCCGTGGACTGGTCCATAGGTAGTCCGCGGACCCGGTCCGTAGTGGGGGTCCGCGGACCGGGGGTCAGTGTTTTCGGGTTACCCTACTAAATCCATGGAAGGTCACCAGAAATTCCAAGAGGTGGGGGACTTCAAATGCCTAAATGTTCTAAAAGATGGTGTGGAACTAAAGTGGGAATAATTTTTTGAAAGGGTGCAGGGGGCAAGAGGAGTGGAGGGGTACGAACCAAGAACCTTCAATTTGGTGGTATGGGACATAGTAAATGGTTTGGTGGTATGGGTATTTTCTAGAATGAACACAAATTTTATTGTGTATGCAAGAAATAGGAACACTACACAGTTCTCGCAGTGAGGTGATTAATGTTTGTGTCCTGCAAATAAATATGCTTACAGTGTACTTGCATCAGCTTAACAGAACCCTTTCTTTTTCAAGCCAGGGCATTGTTGAATTGATCACCCCTCTCCCAACCAACAACCTGGCATTTCGTTGATCCTCTGTCCTTTGCAGTATAAAATGAAACCCAATATATTGTTTTCCTCCTATCATTAGGTACAGACCATTACTCTTCGGAGGAGTGGGGAATGGGTAATTTCCAAAAATAATTCCTGCACAGCAAAAACTGAGCTGGAAAAAAAAAAACCATGCAAGGGGAACCATGGGAAAAAAATCGACCAAGCACTACGGCTAACCAGGTCCTGTGTTTGACTTTAAAAAAATTATTATGCAAGCTATTGCCCGCCAAGAAAATATCATGCACAACCTAAAGGTGAGAAAAAAATTCATGCCCCAGAAAATTGCTCAACCTCCCCTCCACCCCCCTCAAAAAATAATGGTCTGTCTTTCATGTGTGTTTCTTTGATCTCCAGATGGAATCCTTGAAGACTTTGCCACAGATGGGACTGACAGAAAAGATGTGTTTTTCTATCAGGTAAAGGTTATATGCACCCACTTCCTGATTTTTGTAATACCCTTACAGTAGTGATTGTCTTTATTTTTAAAGTCATGATGCAACTGATTTTTTTCTTAGGCTGATGATGAGCACTATATTCCCAGAGCAGTTCTTTTGGATTTAGAACCAAGGGTAAGGGAATTCACTATTGTTTGGTGGTCTCTTATTTGTCAATAAACAGCTGACTGAAATATTTTTCAGGTAATAGATGCAATCACTTCTTCGCCGTATGCCAATCTGTACAACCCCGAAAACATGTACACTTCAAAACATGGCGGAGGTGCAGGCAACAATTGGGCCAGTGGATATTCTCAGGTTTCAGAGTGGTTTTTCTGAACTTTTCACCTGTCAATACTAAGATTTTGAATCTTGATGTTACATACCATGTAAAGTAAAAGTATTGTCAGTAATCAGTGATCTACAATATTTTTTAGGCTGAACGACTTCATGAAGAAACATTTGATATTATCGACAGAGAAGCTGATGGCAGTGACAGTTTAGAGGTACCAGTACTGAAGGGAAATTGGATCATGCGTACAAAGGGCGTCAACGGTTGATTGTCAATTGATACCCTCAATCCACCCACGACCAACACTCAATCAACATCTCGATCAACAATCTAAGGACATCTCAATCGATACTCTATCGTCATCTTGATTGACGCCTGATCAACACTTGATCAACAGTTGGTTGATAGTCGGCCTAGTGTTGAGCGTCTCATATGTATCGATCAGTCCTCAATGGTGTGTTTTGCGAAAATTATTGAACTCTCGACCGACTATTGAGATGTTGATCAAGGGTTGATGGAAGTGTCAATCAAGGTATCAAGCAAGGGTATTGATCAACACTCGACCATGGATGCCTTTAGTACACATGATCTGGGAAATTTTTGTTAGCATATCAAGTAGACATGACCCGCTCAGATCTAGCTGATTTTTTTTTTTTTTTTTGACAAAACAAGTTTTTTATGTCCATCCAAATAGATTGTTTCATCAGAGGTTCAATCTATGAGGTTTAAAAACATGGTTTTTGAGTGTCATGCTTTTTTTTTCAGGGTTTTGTGATGTGTCATTCAATAGCCGGTGGAACAGGATCTGGAATGGGCTCATACCTCTTGGAAAAACTAAACGACAGGTAGTGTTAAATTTCATTGCTATCAATCAACATATAACCTGTAGGAAGTGGAAATCCTGGGATCTATTTGAGAAATAGATGTGCCAAGGAAAATAATGCAATATTTCTGTCAAAACTGGGAGATTCAGTTACCTGTAAGATGCTTACCAAAAGTTGTGTGTGTGGTGATATACTTTTGCTTCGTCTTGAAAATGATGTAAAGATGAAAGAAACTAAGAATGTTATTATTATCTCTTTTCTTATTTTCAACAGGTTTCCAAAGAAGTTGATTCAGACATACTCAGTTTTTCCACAGCAAGTAAGATGCCTTTATTGCTGTTTCTTTTTTATTTTGATGTAACCAAATTTTGAGAATAATCACAAACCAACAGTCACTTTATTTCTGAAAGAGCTGTCTTTCTGTATACATTTTTGATGTAACCTAATTTTGAGAATAATCCCAAACCAACAGTGACTTTATTTCTGAAAGAGCTGTCTTTCTGTATACATTTTTGATGTAACCTAATTTTGAGAATAATCACAAACCAACAGTGACTTTATTTCTGAAAGAGCTGTCTTTCTGTATACATTTTTGATGTAACCTAATTTTGAGAATAATCACAAACCGACAGTCACTTTATTTCTGAAAGAGCTGTCTTTCTGTATACATTTTTGATGTAACCTAATTTTGAGAATAATCACAAACCAACAGTGACTTTATTTCTGAAAGAGCTGTCTTTCTGTATACATTTTTGATGTAACCTAATTTTGAGAATAATCACAACACAACAGTCACTTTTATTTCTGAAAGAGCTGTCTTTCTGTTTTACAGGAAGACATCAGTGACGTTGTAGTACAGCCATATAACTCCATACTCACGCTCAAACGTCTTACACAAAATGCAGATTGTGTGGTAGGTGTACTTACTACTTGTACAAAATTCAAGAACTGTTACATCACTCTAACTAGCAGAAGGTAATTGGTTGTAAAGTTTTTATAAAACTTAAATATTAATTAAAATAGATAAATAAATTTCTCCTCATGGAACATTCTTTGAGTGGTCTAGAAAATGGTCCATAGAAAAATGAAACACTGAAAATTAAAAAAAGGTCACGACAAAGCTACAAGTGTTTGCCTCACGTAGTCTTAAGCTAGTCAGAAGTAAAGTGACATATCCACGAGAAATTTGTATGATAGAAACGTCTTATTTGTTGTTCTATAAAATCCACACCCTCAGCTCAGAAGGTTTTTTTGATTGAATTCTCCTCCCTTTTGGAAATTTCAGTGTAGCTTCATACTTTCTTTTAAATGTTCTGGCTTTTGAGATGCCCATACCCTCTGCATTTCCAATGACCTTTGATGGGCCAGTGGTTGGTGGGGATTTTTTCTAGAACAGCACGATCTAATTTTTGATAAATGATGAGTGTCTGTCGAATCTCACCTATAGTATTACATAACTACATGTATACAATAAATTTCTTTGTTGCCTTTGAAGGTTGTACTTGACAATACAGCTCTCAACAGAATAGCTGCAGACAGGCTTCACATTCAGAATCCCACATTTTCTCAAGTAAATCAACTGGTAGGCAGAGACATTTTGAATATTTTATGTTGGGATTCCTTATACCTGCATGCAGGGGATACCCACCAGATCACATCCAATGCAACAGAGAAAAGAAAAAAAATTGAATGTAGTGACAGCATTTGGAGCAAGCAAACATGGGTCAAAGAAGTGTAGACAACTTTCTATCATTTGTTTGTTAATTATCAAAGTGCAGAGCTATGTAGGCAATCACTAGCTTTCCAAGAAATGCCTCTCCAACTGGTTTTAAACATTACAAAATTCTGGGTTATTGGTTTCACTTTTTGTGAACAAGAAGAAAATGTAATTTTTAAATGCCACCTGTGGATTCTCTGAATGCAGATTTTATTTGACAATTTCTTTCCAGGTATCCACAATAATGGCTACCAGTACAACGACTCTCAGATATCCAGGTAAGGGATAGATTGGTAAAAAGAGAGACTTAGTTACAAAGTGATGCAAAAGTAAGACGTAAAGTTACTGTGTTTCCTTTTTTCCTTTAGTTTAAAAATTTGTGGCAAAAGAATGCAGCCAAGGCAAATGAATCTCCTCCCTCATGGCTCAAAGTGAACTGTTGTTCTTTTGTAGTTGAAGCAAGACAATGGATTCAAATCATGCTAAATGAACAACTTTTTTTTTTTCAGGTTACATGAACAATGATCTCATTGGTTTGATTGCATCACTAATTCCCACTCCACGGTTGCATTTTCTGATGACTGGTTACACTCCACTTACTACTGATCAAAAGGTATTTTACTTACAAGTCTAAATGTCTGTTACTTTGCTACATGTATATATGCTGTTTATAACTTCTCAAATCTTGAAATTAGAATAGCTCTGCTATAACAAGAAATGGCTTCGTGTCTAATTCCTTAGTGCTGTATCACTTTTCAACAGGATTTCAAAGGATTTGACTAGATATTGTAGCAATGCTGTCAGTTGTTGAGTTATGGTTAATGAGTTTAGGTTTACAGGGTTGTACTCTAGAACTGCCCAGGTGCCACAGGTGACTCACTTTTGCCTTTGGTAGACTGGAAAAACTTACTTTTTTCATATAACCTTAAGTGCTGGGCACCCAGGATTTCATGGTTAGGAACCTTTGAGCTCCTCATAATTTTTCTTAGACAACAGCCTTGGTTTGGTGAAACTTAGCCTAGTCATTTTCCTTGTGTTACATGTCTATAAAAGTTGGCAAATCGACTTTCATGGTGCTGGTGACATCCAGGTAGCGGTGTGTAAACTTGGCGTAAGCAAATAATTCCTTTTTCTGACCATTCTACCCCCCAGCTTCTCTATACTTTATGATACAAATTTTCAGGTATACTCTTGAACATGATTATTTCTTCTAATTAAAATTTTATTTTTAGGTGGCTAACATTCGTAAAACAACAGTGCTTGATGTCATGAGAAGATTGTTACAGGTGAGAAGCCATTCAAAAAAGAGGATGGTGCATTTTATACTCTCCTTTAAACAAAGAAATGAATCAAGCTTGAAATCTGCTTTGCATTAGTCTGGAAGAAAATATTGAAGCTGCTATGAATGAAGCTACTCTCATTTTATTGTATATTATGTTTTTTGTTTCCTTTAGCCCAAAAATGTAATGGTATCAACCCTGCGAGACCGAAAAAATAACCACTGTTACATCTCCATTCTCAACATCATTCAGGGCGAGGTTGACCCCACACAGGTACAGTGATGAACATTGCTGTTTGAAGGAAACACAACATGTGATTTTATTGAGAGCTTATGTTTGTCCGTGTCATTGCCTGCTTGTAGTGTTTGGTTGAATTTTATAGTGACAAGTAGCAACCTTATGTTTGTAAGGAAGTCATGAAACATGCTGCTGACGAGTTTTTATTTAGAACATTTTGCTGGAATATCAGTTTTCCTTGGCAGAAAAAGTGTGTATCAAAGCAGCTTCGATGTAAACTGTATCTTGTAGAGAAACGACTGATCAAACGACAGCATATGTTCTCAAATTAATTACAGTTCTCAAATTAACAAGTCCTCATATCGGTGATTTCCTTAATCAATAATTGTTGCTGAGGGTCATCTTTTTATTTGCTGTTAGGCGCATTGAGTTAAGAAATGAGCCCTATAAAACTCAGGGGTTTCATTAGCGTTTTCAGTAGGAGAACAACTGGTTTTCACAGGCAGGCTAAACTATTTGAACTGAACTTCTTTGTAAGAAAAACTTTTTGCTAGATGGTCAAACTAGCGTGACACAAATTGTCTTCACGGCTGGTCAATTTGCCCGGTGCCCGGCTCTAAATGAAACTGCTTAAAATGTAGCTA
Organism: Orbicella faveolata; assembly: GCF_042242905.1. Classification (NCBI taxonomy): domain Eukaryota; kingdom Metazoa; phylum Cnidaria; class Anthozoa; order Scleractinia; family Merulinidae; genus Orbicella; species Orbicella faveolata. The sequence goes on from NW_028301540.1 coordinate 30,281,882, forward strand.
ATATTATTAATATTGTCTGAATGGTGTTCTTTTGGTATTCAAGGTTCACAAGAGTCTTCAGCGTATCCGGGAGAGAAAACTTGCAGAATTTATTCCATGGGGACCTGCCAGTATTCAGGTACATGTAATAACAAGACTACATTTTAAAGGAGCCCAATATATTTTACTGCAGTACCAGCTTTACGTATAAGTAGAAATAAAACACTGCAAACATAGATAGTCTTTTAATCTAGTACGTTCATTTTGGAACACAACTGCAATACACATAATCCTGTTTTATGTAACTGTAACAAAAATTTTCAAGTGTCTCAGTCTGTTCTGTTATTTTTGCTGTGTTTAGGTTGCCCTCTCTAGAAAGTCTCCATACGTACAGACTGCACACAGAGTTAGCGGACTGATGTTGGCGAACCACACCAGTATATCAACTGTAAGTCGAATGTTTCACTACAGTTCCTGGTGGAACCAGTGAAAATGTCTGCCACAGGGGCAGATTCAGTAATTCAGATAGAGGGGACAGAAGAAATTGCGGCAGAGCAAATTTTTTGGAATTTTTTGGTCGAATGGAAAGCGCCCTATGTCTGGACCACACAGGCGAATTGGCCTTGGAGGATTAAACATCGTTTTAGAATACAAACCCCAACACTTTCACGCGACTTTCAGAAGCGAACTACAAAGTTCTTGAAACAATCAATCTGTAGGAACTACAGTTTAGAGAACAAGAAACTCAAACAGGGTGTTTTGTGGGAGATCCAGACCAAGGCCAGTAGTCGGGCCCTAGAATCATAAGACTAACGTGGTAACTACAAAATAATAAACAATTGATGATCACAAACCAAAAATACTAAATTCTATAAACATTATTGAACTTCATAACAAAAGAAATTACATACTGTGGTTTTCAACAGGTCTTTGAGAAGAACTGCAGACTCTATGATAAACTTCGGAAGAGAGAAGCTTTCTTGGAAAATTACAAAAAAGAGGAGATATTCAAGGACAACTTTGACGAGCTTGATGCATCAAGGTAAGAAATTAATGAGACGCGATAACAGCAATGACTGAAGCTAAGGCCTATTCCAAACGTCGTGCAACTGCCCTGCCGAACTAAATTCAATAATTAAATTCGACCTAAGCACGGCAGTGGCGTGACGTTTAAAACCACTCAGTTCGGCCCGTGCCAAACTGAATTCATAGCCTGCTGCATCAGCTGCCGTTGCTTTCTAGCATTTAAAATCGTCTTCAGTAAAGCAAACTTCTTTCGACCTTCGGCTCGACTGAATTAAATTCGACATTTGAAACCACTACCGTTCTTTTGTCGTGCCACTGCCGGGCCAAATTCATTTGAGTTCGGCACGGCAGTAGCGCGACTTTTGGACTAGGCCTAAGAAAGTATTAAAAAGACTCGGGAATGATACCGTTCTTTGGAGGCACTGAAATTTTGCAGTTGTCTTCTTTTTCTTTCAAATGAACATTCTGTCTTTTGTGGTTAAAATAAATGGAAATAGACGTGGTAGAACTTCTCGCTTGCTTCGATCACTTTTGTCCGCGTGACATCTTTACAGACTGTAATGGGTTTACCAAACTTCTCTGCCGACCTTTCAGAATGAGATTTGTTTGGAAATTAACGCTGTGCAAGTTTTCTTAAAAGTGAATCCTTCTCGAATACGTATGCACTCCTATAGTTGGAAAAAGAGGACAAAACGGTTTCTTGTGAAGGTTTGGTCTAAAACCAATAAAAATGCGGCAGCTTCAACAAGGTAAAACCAACTAGTGCGGATCGGGAAATTCTGGGTAATCAGTGTAGCATTACTCGAATCTGAGATATTTATGTCGCTAAGATACCTATACCCTGTTCACACCAACAAGTTAAACATGTTTAAAAGTGGTTTAACTAAACGAGGTTGCTCATACCGTGCATACCCCACAACTAAACAAGGTAAAAACATGTTCGAGTAAAATATGTTAGCAAAATGACTGCAAAGCGAAATCGACAGAAAAGAAAAACTTATCCTGTTTTAGTTAAACTAGTTTAGTTGGTGTGAACGGTACATTAGACTAAAACTGTGCCTTGCCGCTTTGCTTCATTTACAGAGAGGTTGTGCAGCAGTTGATTGAAGAATATCAAGCTGCCACAAGAGCTGGTTACATTATGTGGGGAACCCAACAACAGGTTAGTTACCCACTACACTAGCAATATTTCTTACACCTGTCGCAGTTTTGTTGCGTTACAAGTTGTGCTACGTGTGACACCCTCTGAAATGAACGTTGCGTCACAACGTTTAATTTTGTCGCAGGCGGCGTTGCATAACGTAGAATCAAGTTCGACTTTTCACAACGCTCACTACTGCAACGAAAACATTGCGGGGCATGTTTTCTTCATTCCAGGGGTCGTCACTCTAGGAAACATCTCTCGTAACTTGTCTCGCAACGGCGCCACATAAAACGAGATAAGTTGCAAGAACAATTGCTTACTGTAACAGGGACATTTCTTGTCAAGTCGTAAAATCCTTAACACTAGGGGGAGTTCTCGAAGCCCCCTTTCTGTGCTAACCCAAGAGGTATAATTTTCTGCACTGATAAATGCGTTTGGATTAACTTTGTTGTGACATCCAGTAACAAATTCTGTGATTACCTCGCTCGCTGTATTTTTCGTGGAAGGCTTAGCTCCCCAGTATATCTTCAAAAGAGATAACGCCGTAATCATTTCGGGACCTTACAGCCCACACCCGGTAAAAGAAATCCTCTACTTGTATCAGACCAAAGAACCAAAATCTTCCAGAGATCCTATTTCAGTGTCGAGCAGTTAAAAAATCTTACCCTTTGGCGTCATTTTTGTCAACTTCCAAATTCTAAGGAACTCTTAGAATAATAGTTATCAAAAGGCGAACTACTGCAAAAGGACAAGTAGGAGAAAAAGGCCCATTTTTTCACTTTTCTCTGTTCGTCTTTGTTTATTTACAGGGAGCATCTGGATCAGACGTTAAAGTTTAATTTTAAGAACATGGCAAAGAAACGTTCCAGCATACGTTTCTCTGTTGTCGTGATTTTCCGTCACGAGTCGGCTTTGTGAATATCACATGCTGGAACCTGGACACAGGTCCATATGGTCACCCGCGATCATCCAAATCGCTTGTAGTTATGTCACAGTTTAGCCTTATGAAAAAGGGGTAAAAAGGAAACAGTTAGTGTAGAGACTCATAAACTCATATTGAGCGGCGATTTTTGCCGCGGTAATGCTCACAGACACAAGTCAGTCGCTATCTGTCGAGCGCGAGTAGGAAAAAAGCGTCAGTTCAAATGGCTACGGCAACTATTTTCCTTGTGTTTTTTCGTCTCTCGCTCAACAGTCTGATGGAATTTAGGAAATGCTTGTAGTTTGTAATTCGGTTTATTATATGGCTATGTCTCACAAGGACTGGGAACTACCGAATTCACGAATTTGATTGGCTGAAATCGATATTGACCGCGGTCTAGATTTTCCCATCTAGACCGACATCTAGACCGGTTTCATTTTGCGTTGAAAAAGTAGCAAACTAAAATACAAAAATGTTCACCATTTTCTTTTATTTACTTCTCATGACAAAAAAAAAGTAGAGAGGACGAGCAAATTTCGGCAGGTTTAAGTTAAGCTCATCGCCGTTCGAAAGCAAAATGTCAGCTAGTACAAACCAGTTACATTAAACGAATTAAAGTTTTTTCTTTGCCATATAATAAACATCTTAATAACCGAGCTAAGTCGGTCTGTATGGGAGAATCTTGACCTCGGTCAAGATTCTCCCATACAAACCTCCCGCTCGGTTAATAAGAGCTAATTAAAGACTCGGTAACAAGGGCAGAGTCGATAAAAGCCAATCATTTGTATTTTTGCTACGAAAAACCCTGTGACCCTCTTCACCGTTATCTATTGAGCCTACTTGTATATAAAATGAGGAGAGGGTCATTTGTACCGCTGAAATTTTTCTGAGGTTTAATACAAATTAAAGAGAGTCGAAGTTTGACAAATAAAATCCCTGTAGTATTGTCTTCTTTTCTTCGTATGTGTTGGGGAGGGGGTTAGATAGGCCTGGGCTCAACCCTGGTCTTTGATCTCAGAAGGTCTCCTCCGTACGCTGAGAATCAGACTAGGGTAAGGCTAACCTTCTAGGCCCCCTCAATCTTTCCTCCCCTGCAAACACTGAGAGGGAAAATTGGTGGCGAACCCAAAGAGCGCTTGGGTATGAGGTTAGCTGAGGCACTTTCTCTCAGTGTCTCTCCACTCACGGGCAGGCCACTAACCCAACGGGGAAGATTATCAACACTTTTCTCTCTTCCGCAGATGCTCACGGGCTTTTTTTCGGGTGGGGAGGATCCGCTGAGTAATAATGTAAGTGCAGGCACACGGTTACCGGCGTATAACGAACGTTCAAACCTCTGCGGAGGAGAGAGTCAACAGTACTAGTCCACGCTGCTTAATTTTCCAGAAACCCGGGTTTAGCGTTTTATAGTATGGTCACTTGGTTCTTGTGCTGGCTATCCAGGGAATCATGAAAATAAAGTATCAGTCGATTCGGAACTTCCGACTATTCCCCGGGCAACCTCAAGGATATGCTATGGCAAAAATAATAACTAGAAGAGAAGAATAATCGACCACTCTCGAACGAGCGCTTTTGGCTTTCACTATGCCTAGAATAATTCTTATGCATATTATTTAACTGTAGGAGTGACTAAAGTTTTACAAGTAAGACTTAACATTTACTTAAAAACACTGTACAAACCGTTTGAAGGTATTGTTTCTGATCCACAACGAATACAACACTACAAGATCGGTGTTGTCCCTTGATGCCTTCTGCGCCCGCAACGCCTCAACGTGATGACTGGTTCAAATCTTACCCTACCCCTCCCATAAGTGTCAAATTCCTCACCCCACTATCAACAAATGATGTCAAATTCCCGTCACCCGGGGCGCATGTAGAACACCTAGTCTATTGCCCGGGGGGTACGCCCAGAAAAATCGGGTGGGGGTGTGCGGCCCGCTTCCCAAAACCCTGATTTTCTTTTCGATAATGACGAAAAAGTGGCTTCTTTTTAAAAACATACCCATATCAAGGCTAGAGTGTAAAAACTATACCCTATTTATGACCAAAATGGCCAAAATCAGCTAAAATCGATACCCTATTTATGACCAAAACAGCCGAAAAACCATACCCTTTGGGGCCGCACATACCTATATAGCCCATATAAGCGAGTGCCCCCCCCGGGGGGGGGCTATTGGGGATGTTGATCTCTCTATTTGATCGATACGTAATGGTAGATATAGTAATGACTTCATCAAATCCAAGCTCCTTCGCCTTTATATCCCCAGGCATTTGCCATTTTGATCACAGCTAAATTACCTGATGGCTCTTAGACAAGAGTGCAAATGTCCCCTTACCCCGGCGATAGCCTGCGTCGCAGACAGTCTAAAGACAGACACGTCTGGTTGTACCGCAGGGTACGGCGGAGCAACACCAACAATACTATCGCGATTTTATCTGAAGTACTATTGAAGTCTTTATTCTAACCAAATCTGAAATGAGTGAATGAAGCTACAATTTGGAGCAACTTCAGAATACCCGGCCACTTTATTTACATGTGTCGGTGGGCTTTGAAGAACGAGGTATATAACAATAGTTGCTATTCTTATTCAATGAGATGCTAATAAGTGGCCGGGTATTCTGGAGTTTAGCCTACAATTTTTCCTATAAACTACGAGGAATCAAATAATTTCCAACATCATTAGAAATCGATGCTAGCGAATCTCTGCAAGGCTAAAAATACAGCCTTTAATTCTGTGTTTTTACTGCTTACGGTAAATTTTTCCATTCATGACTAACTGATTGACAACTGGGAATCTAATCCCCTTGGGATCAAATACCCCACGTGGATATCAACATCCAGTCGAATGCCCGACAAATGCCCCGGGCCATGATCGCGCTTAGAATTGACTTCATTTTATAAATAAAAGAGAAAATAACAAATACCAACTGAAATCGCACGAACAAACATGAACGTGCAATGTATCAGATTAGCACGAGCTTTTTTTTTTTACGTTGTAGTAACCTTTGACCCCCAGTTATGTCCCACGGGAAGGCGCGTCATGGTATCTTCAAGTGCCGTTTCTAGGCAGACATTTTTTCACTCTGTCAAATGATGAAGAAAAGGAAGGGTTCTTGGTGGTTGTTGACGTTGTTACTGATGCAATATTTGTTGCCCGATACTTAACTTGTAAAACGAACCAATCAGATGTTCACTTTTCAGCAAATATTGAACTTCCGTTGAAATAAAGACGCAAAATGCAAATAGCTGAACAAAAGCATCAATTGACCAATCAGGTGCCGCTATATGATAGAAGCATCGTGCCACTTGGAGTGTGACCAGCGGAGGTTAATCGAGGCCACAATTCACATCTCTTTCACGTGGTGAAAGTTGTGTTTTGGAAATTTTTTTCCTAATTCAGAGAGCGATCGGTTCGACATAGCAAATTTTAAAATGTCTTCCTTGGAGAGTTGTTATAGAGGAGCTTTAGCGGCGACTCCAGACCCTGCCACGTATTATCGGAGGAGATATTTATGTGCTTCACCGTCAGGCGGTGGGAAAGGAAAAAGGCATCCAGGAAAAGCGATTCTCGCTGGTATGGGACTCTTCTCGATGTCTAGTAATTTATCAAATCTGTCATTGTAAAATATTGTTTCAGAATGCAATGGTGAAGGTGAATATTTGTTTATTTTAACCAGTATGTGTCCAAATATTGGCAAATCAGCGTTATTACGAGATTCGTATGGGTATCAGTAATGCAAGGGTTAACCTATAGGCTTTCAAGATAAAGCTTTAATATAATAAAGGGCATAAGGTAGTTCATTAACCGGGATAAAGATTTAACAGAGCAGCATTTAAGTATGATAGTTTATATGTTTTACAACGTGAACGACGCGGTGAGAACTCAATTGTCAGTGAACTCAGCCAAAGTACAAAGGTCGTTCGTTCGCGTGCGTCCGTCGATTTACAGAACGAGAGCTTGCCTTTTTATGACAGACTTCACAAGTCTTGATCTCAAGTATAAATAGATTTTGACGAAGAAATGTCGAAAATTTTGTTTAATCTTAACTGAAACGAATGATACCTGGGTCATTCTACGTGGCACGTATTTCGATGGGCGATCACAATTTACGCACAATACATGATACATGATCGCGTTTGAGCGTTGCTCGATAACTAAAGTGGATCCACCGCAAACAGCTTGCTTTCGTTACGTTAAAGGCTATCGCAAGGCTAATTCGTCAACAGGAAAAGTGATACGTGTTTACAAAATGTCATGGAATCCTCTTGTTTTACAAATTGTCATGAAATCCTTGTGAAGTCTAGGTAGCGTAGCATCACAATCGAGTGGGTGTCCTAGGGGTGTGTCAAAGGGAAAATTGCGTAATTAAATTGCGTGACTGCCTTTTTTCCTTCTTTGACATGACGTAAAACATTATTCAAAAATTATGGAAGGGAATGCTGAAATGATTGTTTTATTGTGATAGTAGAATCATTTTCAATACTTGGAAACAAACAAAAACAAGATGGTTAAAATCATCTGATGGAAGATTATAATCTGCATCTTACCAACAAACTTCAAAATTTAAATAAATCTTCTCAAAAATGAATCTTTTTGATTTATTTTTTTTGGTGAACAGGGGGTATAGCCGGTGGACTGGAAATCTGCTGTACATTCCCCACTGAGTATGTTAAAACCCAGGTACAACTTGATGAACGAGCAGCTAAACCCATGTACAAAGGTCCTGTTGACTGCGCTGTAAAAACAGTGAAAAGCCATGGTTTCTTTGGTCTCTACAGAGGTCTTAGTTCACTGTTGTATGGTTCAATACCAAAAGCATCTGTAAGGTGAGCGTTATTAACAAAGACCACACCAAGTTCTGTTTTGCTCTAAGTCCAGAATTTTTGTTGGATTCTTTTTTTAGCTTGGCATACCCATTTTGCTTGGTTTTCCATGATATATTTTTACTAATTGTCCAACAATGCTTCTTTCATACTGTAGATTTGCAACATTCGAGTATCTAAAAAATCAAATGGCAGATGACAGGGGTAAATTATCACAAGTACAGACACTGATGTGTGGGTTAGGTGCTGGTGTGATGGAGGCAGTTGTTATTGTATGCCCTATGGAAACTGTTAAAGTCAAGTTCATTCATGATCAAACGCAGCCAAATCCAAGATTCAAGGGTTTCTTCAGTGGTGTTGCAACAATAGTGAAATCAGAAGGTAAAACATAGCTTGTTGCCAAATTATTCAAAGGTAGACCCTTCCTATATGAGCATCCTGTAAAAACTTCTTTCTTTGAAATGTCTGGTTTGAAACTATAAACCGTTGGCATAGGATTTGTAATTTTCCATGCATACATCACTGTTGATCAGTAGTTAGGGACAAAAATGTCCTGAAAATGATCATTATCCATCTTGCAAGGTTTATAAATTTAATAGTGTCTTCTTTTGTAACATGACCTTGAAAGGTCCTGAACCCCAAACTGAAACTGTGACAGTACATTATCAATTTAATTAGAAGCTGAAAAATTGTTGAACTACATGTATTACTTTGTTTGGCAAATTGTGTAGAAGTTTCATAATTTAAACATAATTAACAGTCTGTGGTTGTTTAGTCAGTGACAGCTGTAAGTACTTAATTAGAAAATTGTGTTCTACTGATCAAAATAACAACTTGAATTAGACCTTGAGTGTCAGGAAGGGTATTGACTAACTAGTTCTGTACCCATGTGCATTTACAACGTCTTTCAGGGTTAGGTGGAGTATACAAGGGATTAACAGCGACAGTAATTAAGCAGGGAACCAATCAGATGATCCGTTTCTTTGTCTACTCCAACCTGAAGAGTTACCTTCAAGGAGGAGATCCAAGCAAAGACATTGGCTCTATAAAAACATTCATCATTGGCGGTATAGCCGGAGCTGCAAGTGTCTTTGGTAACACTCCAGTCGATGTGGTAAAAACAAGAATGCAGGTTGGTTGCAACTCAATTACTCAAGGCTTTGCCATTGGTGGGGAGGGGGGCAGAGAGAGGGGTGGGTGGGACAGTTACCACACAACCATTAATTTCTTTTTAAAAAACAGCCATCGTTAGTAATTCATTTTAGGGTGAAGTCATAGGTTTTTGAGCCATTTTGCTTGTCAGATTTTTCTCTCTTAGGACTTCCCATTAGCATTGCAGAATAGACACACCATTATATGAACATTGCAAGGATCCTTTGAAAGGATTAATGCAGTTTGTGTCTTTTGGTTGCAGGGTCTGGAAGCACACAAATATAAGAATACTTTAGATTGTGTTATGAGGATTATCAAATATGAAGGACTGAAGGCGTAAGTACAAAACAACTATTTGCAGCATTTTTTGTTCTTGAATGAAAACATTCAAGATGGGGCAACAATCTTCACCTGCCAACTAGTCAGCAATAGTGAGCTTACACAACCATGATGTTGATGTCGAGTGCAACCGCTATTAATAAAGAATTTAGCTTTTCTAATGGTTGTTTTGTAGAGGACAAAATTGAAATGTAGTAACTACCCTAAGATAAATTATGTGACAGACATGCTGAGCATGTGTGTTAACTTTTTGTTTTGAATGTTTTTGTAGCTGTTAAACACAGGGCTCGAAAAAAAACTTGAATTCCAGTTTGCCCTTGGGACAAGTAGCTTTCAAATTTTGCTTACCCTAGGCAAGTCATAGCTTGCTCTTTTCATGATATACAGTAGTTGACCAGCAACTTGCCAGATGCCTTGCCCACCTATCGGGCAAGCTACTTCCCAGAGGGAAAAATCTACTCGTCCCGGATGACCGGATGGCACTTTTTGCAAGCCCTGTGTTATCTTTAATATGTTTATGGTTTGCATGAACTCCTTTTATTAGTAAATTCTTGGCAAACTTTGCACTTCCTCTTTTCTCTACATCAGTGTTTGAAGTGGTTAGAGGGGTGTAGAATTTTTTTTAATAGATTTTAATACATTGAGATTTGCCAACTGTGTGGAATTTTAAAACCAATTTCTTTCACAGATTTTACAAGGGAACAGTGCCTCGCCTTGGCAGAGTGTGCTTTGATGTTGCCTTTGTCTTCACCTTCTATGAAAATGTCATGAAGCTCTTGGATTACGTCTGGGTGACAGATTGAGTCATTCCACAAATCTTTATTTTTAGCTATTTTACCAAAATTATGTATAAGTCTCGCAAGCAATTTTGCACAAAGAATATACATGTTTACACTTAACTTTGTGGGAGCAAGTTATTTAAGGTAAAATGATCATGAATTATGATAAATATAGATTTTGTCAGAGCTACAAATTAGCAAGAATGCTCTTGACTGTCTTTTTTTTTTAAAGTGTCCAAGAACTAGTTATTTTTTCAATTGGCTAAAAACTTCAATGTTTACCAGTAGGTGTAAATTATGGGTTTCCTACGTGCAAGATAAGAATTACAAAAAATCTTGAGAGAAATGAAATCATGTATTATTTTACGTATGATGTAACTTCATTAATATAACTTACACAGTAACAGTATATTAATAAATATTCAATCAGGGAGACTTTGTTTCTTAGTTTTATTTGAACCAAAATTATTGGCTATAGCAAAAGAAAAAGGCCCTAGCCCTAAGCAAGTTTGACCATAATGAAATTACAGAACTTCATCACTGTGTTAATCTGCCATAATATATGTTACACAGAAGGTATTAATTAAGACTGTACATGTGGTGTGACTGTGCCATAATAGAACTTTTTCGTTGCACTGATTATTCACAAAGCATGATATTCTGTACTAAGCATTTCAACTGTTTGGTATGACTGCGCCATACTCTTCATCTGTTTCAATTCCAATATCCTCCTGCAGGGCAAGCAAATAGACACAATGTAGTTTTTGTTTTTCAAACTGAATCCTAAATTTTTCTCTGTACTTATTTATTGCTATTGTTATTAGTTTGGGGCTGCACTCATCCTCAGAGACCCAGGGGCAGATAGTCTCGACGTAAACTTTTGCCTGAAAATATAGTGTCACCCGGCAAAAATATTGTGTCATCCTGACTAGCTAAGCCTGGGTCTTTGAGGATGCTTCACCCTGTGCCTCTCTCCACCAAAGGTTATAAATGAGTACTGGTGAATTTAATGCTGAGGGGTAACACTACTGTGGTTTCAGGGAAGAAGTGAAATACTCCCAGTCATTTAATGCTATAGAAACAGGGATACTGTAAATCCTCAAATTAGCACCCGGGTGCTTATTTCAAATTTAGGAGAAGGCAGGGGGCGCTTATTCAAGGGGGGTGCTTATTTAATTTTTCCCAAATCACGGCCTGACATGATCATTTTTTAATACATCATCTGCGTGCAAACACCAACATAAGCTGTTTATTGACATAAAAAGCTGATTCTCAAGTTTAAATCGCAGCACCATTAGTACTTAAGGTGTTCAACGTGTTCGCTAAACGTGTTCACAAACTAAAACAATGTACAAATCTAATACTACATGACGAAAACTATACATCCTTTGTTGTCTCATTACTCATCCACAAAATGGGGGGGGAGGGAAGGGGGTGCTTATTCGAGGGGGGGGCACCTATTTTAAATTTTGGCTGATAGAAGGGACGCTTATTCAAAGGGGGCACTTATTTGAAGCAGGCGCTAATTCGAGGATTTACGGTAAGCAGTAACATTCTGGACATGGCCCAAAGCAGAGCTAATCTTACTTTCATGTATGAAGGATAACCATGCATACTTGAGTAAACCAGATGTTCAGTTTACATTGTTTCATGACAGCTAATGAAAACTATTCAATTTAATGTTTTTTTTTGTTTTTTTTTTATTTTTTGCCAGCACACAATTTAGTCTTTACTTTTGACATGTCTTTGATTGTTAGGAGCACACATCAGAATTATTTCTAAAATTTATTATTCCAATACACTTGATCACTTGCCAAGTCAATGTTACAACAATGGAACCCACCAATCCAGTAGGTTAGCAGAATCTGGCCATGTTAACAAGGTGGATCAAACAAGGGGCTGTAGTTAAGCCCTGTGGGGTTCTAAGAAATTATTATTCCATTTCCTAGTTTACCGAGCTGTAAGATGAACCATACAGATAAACACTAGTTACTTAGCAACATGCTACAAAAAATCAAGTAAAATTTGGACTTACAATAAGTTGTTTCTTAGGCTTGGGATATCCTTCAAGGATGCCGTTTAAAATATCAGTGGCCTAAGAGAAAATGTTGTTAGGAAACAAAGTGAATAAAATTTTACCAAAACACACTATCACCACACTTTTTTTAAATTTATCGTAATTCAACTGTTAATTACATGTGATTGGGGTCATGGGAACCATTTATTGCAATGTCTTTACAGAGTTTACAAATCAAAACCTTTTCAATGACATTGTAAAGTTTTGTGGTTTAAAACTCAAATTTATATTTATTGGACTAACGTGGACTAGGTTAGCAGAATAGCATGTATTGTGTACAAAAGGAAACAGACATGTGTATGACAACTCTCTGTGTGTTGTGCCCTCTAAACACACTGCAGGCTTATTACACTAGGTAAGAAATATTTCTTTGCAGAATCACAAGTCCGCTATGCAAGACAAGGTCCACAACTACATAGCTCTCTGCACCCATTTACCCCTCCTCATGTACTGGGTTGCCCATGATGAGCAAGGCAAGTTCCAAACACAACACAACCATGGTGTATTGCTTCCTGAGTATTCACCCATTAGGATGCCCTGAGAGGAACTGAACTGATGTTCTTATATGAAAAGAACTTTCTTACCATTCGTTTTCTTTTTCTCCACATCTGAACAAATTGCTTGTGTTCTTTGTAGATCTTTATTACAAAAGAAGGTAAATTAAGGTTTAAGGTTAACGATCTCATGGCAAGTATTAATAAGTAAATACTAGCTCCATAGCCAAATGTTTCATACTAAAACTGGAAATATGGTTACTTCCATGATCTCACCTTATCTTTTTGTGCTGGTGTGACGTGATTTGTAGCTGAAAGAAAAGATTAATAGAGGAGGTTGCATTTGAAATACACAATTTTGTTATCTTTTTTAAATTTGAATTTATGAAACTGCTCTATTTGGTTATGTCAACTGCAAAGTGTGGACTGTAAAGTTTGTCAATACAGTCCACATTCATCTTACACCATACCATTTCTTAGAATCTTGTCAGTAGTTTTTTGTTTTTTTTTCAATATATATCTTACTTCCGTGGGTATTCCTTACACCTGTAGGTCTATAGGCACAAGCAATTCAGTGACAATGTTCAACTTACCTGACTTGATGTTCTTGATTCGTTCCTGGTATCTGTCACACTAAAGGTAGAAGAAAGGACATGCTTGTTAGTTTCAACTCGAGGTGGCCGGCCAGGGATGAAATACTTGAGCGACATATAAAATTATGAAAAGGGTCAATTTAAGTCATAAATCCTTACAACCCACTTTTCCACCTTGTTAATAGCACTTAATGAGGTGGTGATTTAACTATGGACCAATTGGTCATAAGACATATCAATCTCCCTGATGTATATATAACAGTATATTTTAAAAGATTGATCAAAACAGACCTTTGAAAAATACTTCTTTTATTTTTTACATTGTTATTCTCTGATCTTTGTCAATCCTGAGCAATAAATTCTGATGCAAATTAAACATCACAGGCTAAATTGATCTCAAACATGGGCTGATGAATACCTTTTTTGTCAGTTCTTCTAATCTAGCTTTTGCATCCTTGGTTGTCAATGTACTGTTCACATTGCGCAGCTCTAAGAGTGAGGTCACAACCAAACAAATAAGTTATCTATACTTCAGGAAGGGAAGTTTATTGGCTTAATCACTGAGCAATAGCTATGAACCCCTGGTCAAGCAGTCAGGAGTGTGAGCATTGTCAGTGTTATGCTGTGTTACAAAGCAAGACAATTTACTCTGATGGTGCCTCTCTTGACCGACTTGAGATGCACAAATAGGGTACTGAAACTCTAAAGAAAACTTGGCAAAATGTCAATGGGATAACTTGTGATGAACTGACATCCCATCCAGAGAGAGTAGTAATATTGGTAGCCATTTCATGCGGCAGAAACCGGAGTTAAGTGTTGGCACTAATGAGTTCCTCTAATTTCTATCTTCAAAAATTAATTTTGTACTGGAGAGCCATTGTATTAGTACATTCAATGGCATTACACTCAACCTTCCCATTGTGCACTATGCGTACATCCCTTTGATTGTGTTGGCCACTGAATATTCTAAGGCATGTTATAAAATAGTCATTCCTCTCTCTCATGGTACACCAAGGAATGTCCCTCTTGTTCTTTGTATTTTCTTGGTCTACACACCAAGAAAATACCAGTGACTCATGGGATATTCCATGCTATACCACTCGAAAGCATTGCTGAACTAGTATGTACTTAGAAAAAGAAAAACTACTACAACTACAATAACACCTGTCTCTTGTGTTTTCAAAGTTTCTTGCAACCTCTTTAACTTTTCTGTAGACATGTTGATGTTCTCATCAATTTTCTTGATTTCTTTTTCATCATAATCTCCAAACTGGTCCTGTAAATCATTTATACAAGACAAAACTATTGGTCAGAATAAGAAATAATCATTTCGAAATGCTCACTGCTAAATAACATATAAAAAAAACTTTAGTATTTTTTTCAAAAGTGCCTGAATTTGTGTGCCTTGAAAATTATTAATAAATCATTCCTTTTCCATGTTCCCATAATTTAGAATGAGGATTGAGCAAATCAATAATTCTTAGAAAATCACCCAATTTTAAATATAATAACCTTACTATAATTATACTTGTGAAAAATAAAATTTTGATGCTGCTCACCTGCTTAGGTGCATAGACTTTTTGTTTTCCATTTATCTTCTCAGTTATAATGCCTTTACTACCAAGTTTTTCCAGACTCCGTTGCACAGCCTTGCAATAAAAAGTATTTTAGAAATAAGATATTATTTTAATGCACAATACCAGAGAAGATTAAAAATGTACGGTTCGTGTGCGCTCACTTCGGAGAGAAGATCACCTATGGGAGATTCCTTCTCCCACGAGAAGAACTCATGAATAGCAGATTAGCTTTGTTATTATCATTCAAATTCTCACCGTTTTCCCATACTCTTTGTGCAGATTTGAGAAGATATCAACTGACACAAAAGAAAAGAAATTCTTGTAAGTCAAAGTGATGTCATAGTAAAGGCTTCAAGTAAAGAGTCAACAACTATGGAATTCGAAGAGGATAAGATACGTTGTGCAGCAAAAGTAAAGGACAGGAAAGTCTGTCTTTTTTAGAAGCAACTGGATATGACGAAAGGTCTTGAAATCTACATTTAACTGAATAACTTTAAGCTTATAGTCTCAAAAAGCAGAAGCTTGTAAACAAACTTTGAGGCAAATAATTTTACCAACCAGCGCTGTAGGGTCTGTTTTGTTTTGTAAGATACGCTAACACTGCATCTGATGCTGCAAAGAGAGTAAAATTCAGAGATTGAAATGAATTTGATCTACAACTAACAGTAGAATTATTCATTTCCTTTATATTTACCTTCCTCTTCGGATTTCTTGCTCATTTTGTTGAAAATTTGAGCATAATTCGTTCAAGCATTTCCGCGCCAAATTTGTACCTCGCGCCACAATATTTTCATGTGGTTGTAAGTGACGTATACGTCATACCGCTGCTGATAATCGCAGGCGTTGGTATGAAACAAAATCGAAGAACCCGTATGGTTCTCTTTCTCCTGTTCTCTTAACTCTGTGAAACCGTCCAAAATGGTGAGTAGAAATCCGTCGTTTATTTTTTGAAAACATGGCCATCGAGATGAAATACTAAATTTTTATTATAGCTTTGTTATTCTTGAATTAGGCTTTGGGTTCATTTCTTTGCATTTTTGTCAAACTTTGTCTTTTTTGCCTCGTCTATTCGCAGGCGAAAAGAACCAAGAAGGTCGGAGTAGTAGGGAAGTATGGTACTCGATATGGTGCCTCACTTCGAAAAATGGTTAAAAAGATGGAAATCACACAGCACTCAAAGTACACATGTGTATTCTGTGGCAAAGTAAGTGTAATATTTATTTCTGTTCAATAGTGGAAAAACGAAAACCAAGATACTATGGAAGGACACTCTTAGCTAAAGTCTGATCTATGAGCTGTAGACATGCTGCTCCTCATCTTTGGTTTTCGCGGACTCCCGACATTTTTTGCGGATTCCGTTTAATAAAATCTGCTATTTTGAGTTGACATTATTGGCTTAGATAAGAAGATTTTGATTGTATTTTGTAGGAATCCCTGAAGAGGAAATGTGTTGGTATATGGTACTGTAAGGGATGTGGAAAGACTGTAGCTGGAGGAGCTTGGGTTGTCAGGTATTTACAGTTTTCTCTTTTAATATTGGACTGAACGTCCAGTACTCTAAAGTAGAACCCTTTGGGACCAGTTCAAGCTGACTGCCTTACAGACAGGTAAGGCAAACAAGTGAATCATGCAACCATGTTTTTGCAAGAGAGGCAAGGTTTCAATAAGATTGAAGTAGATGACTGCCCCAGTTCAGCACCTGTTAGAGAGAGCAATGAGAAAGACTCACAGCAACTTCCTCTACAGGGCCAATTTTTGACAACTGCTGCCATAAGTAACAATTCTTAACACAGTACCTGACAGAGCTCTGGTGTGTTGAGGTGGTAGAGATGTCGTGACTGTATTTTTTGCATCTATTTTGTTTTTGTTTGTTTCTGTTTGTTTTCGTAATAATGAAAATATACATGTTCTCTTCAAGGTGTTCAGAACAGGATGTAGTGAAATTGTTACGGTCATGTAAACCCTTCACAATTTTTCTCCGTAACTTGTATTCTGAAAGTTTTGTCAGTATAAGTTAATGTTTGCTCTTGCATGTCATTGATTACATCTTGTTTTTCACTTTAGCACCACAGCTGCTGTCACAGTGAGGAGTGCAGTTCGGCGCCTCAGAGAGATGCAAGAGACATGATTTGTACAGTCTGGCAATAAACCAACCAGTTTCTAGTGTAAAACTTGCATTGTTTGATGCAATCAGTTTACTACAATTGTCAATACTGTTGAGTAAGGCATGACAAAAGTTTGGTGACTAAGTTTTAATGTTCCACTTGTGTTGTTCTCATGGGCAACTGGTTCCATTTCCAGTGGCAACTAGTTGGCCTTTGACGTCATTGGCAGCAAAGGACCCTAAATTGTAGGCAATGATATTGTGACTATTGGAAATGAGGAAAGTTGCCCGTGCTAAAACCTTGTCACCAAAGGTCCGTTATGCCTTACTCAACTGGTAATCATAGTGGGTTACCTATACTGTTTGTGAAAATTTAGTGGCTTAGCTCTGCCAAATATCTCAAGCCTTAGATAGGAGGAGGGTTGTAACATGACTTACATGAGGCATTCCCCAAAACAAAACTGAAATTAAAAAAAGACCAGCTTTTATTTATTCATTGCCTTGATGTGACTGTTACATTCATTTTCCTACACAATTTATGGTACACTATAAACCCAGTGTTTTACATTTTCATGATTATAATAATTACTATAAAGTTAACTTATGATACATATAAAATCCTGGAAATTTGATTTGTCCCTTAAAATTGAAGAACAACAACCTAAATGTCCCAGACCAAGTGTTGAGAAATGGCTGGATATGTTGAATAAATAACTAGCAACGGCTTGTTGAAAACCTTGCTCAATAACTCACTCTTAGCTAAAATTAATAACAACAGTCAGTACAGGCCAAGCATTCCCAAGCTCCTCACTGGTGGTGTATAATTCAATTTGATTTTTGCCCTCAGGCCACAAGCACTTGACCTGATTTAACTCATTTAAAATGAAAGTGTCTGGATATAGATGCACCATTTTCCTTTCTGTAAATCAGCTTTTCCTCTTATCCTGCAGGCAGTCATACACACTATCAAACAGCTGCAAGTATTTGTCAATGCCATCTCCATATTTGCAAAACAAGCTTGTCAAAATAATTCTCAAGGTGCACTTTTCAACAAATTGACACTCGCCAAGTGGTACGTACGTACAGTGCTTCTAAAAATCTTAAATAAGAACTAGACTTCGCAGTAGCAATTATTAAACAACATAATTTTTGAAACGAAATGTTGAAAGTTGATGCACACTGAAAATATCACAGAGCACATTTTTGAGTCGTCAGGTGCAGGGTTTATTGTTGGCGTGGTGAAAATATTTTGTGAGAGCAGGAGAAAATGCAAAGATATCAGTAAATGCTTTTGGTAATGACACTACACTGTCACTACACTATCACATGTAAAATTTAACACGATTGTAAGCAACTACTCTTAGCAATACCTGACATAGTGTAGTCTCTTCCGCAGCCATTTTTGAGATGTTATGCAACCATCCCTTGGCAGGACACAAAAAAAGCCTGCAGAGGAGACTAGACATTGTGTGGTGATTTTACATCAGTCCACACTTCATATGACAACTTGGAAATGGGCCATTGTAATCAATACACTCGACATCAATACCCCAACCACTTTCCCACATAATTTGACACTGATCCTAATCTGGTAGAATCAACATTGTCTGTTTCGTCAGTTGGAGTCATGCCTTCAGCCTCCGACTGGTCAAGCATCTCATAGTCTGACACATCGGTGTTTCCAGATGAAGTCATAATGCTCTCTGGTGTTCCAGATCCCTGTCTGTGATCATTGTCTTTCGGCTCTTTCGGTTCCTGTCTTTGTTTCGGTTGTGTTGGTTTATTGTTGACTGTAGTCTTGCCGTCTGGATGAATGGCTTCAGAGTCTGATTCGGTATCTCTGTCGATGTCCGGAAATTCTAACCCCTCCATAAATTCACCTTCTTCAAATTCCAAAGTGCTGCCACCTTGGCTCAGAGATGAAAACTGTAGCTCATCCAAAAACACTGCAGAACTATCTAAACTTGGGCTTTCAGCATCAGGAGTTTCCCTTCCAGAGGTTCCTAAAGACAAGCATCAAAAACAAAGTCAATGCCTGGACTTCAAAACTGTTTTTAATGCAAGTCACTACAAAATGAATCAATTTTTTGTGTGTGGTGCTGTTTCTGAACACACAGTCTATGTAATTCTTTTAAATGGCCCTCAAGAGCTGAGTTAAGGTTTTTGGTAAACAAAGCAAGGTATAATAATATGGGGATTCAATTTAGTTCCCCATGTTACTGCACAGCTCGGGTTGTGACTGGAGTTACACTTACCTTGTGTTTCCTGATCATCTTCTCTGTTTGCAATGGAGCTCAGTCCCTGGGAAATAGCTGATGTAATAAGTCCTTGAAGAAGTTTGGCTTCTACAGGTGGCACTGGAGATGATGGTTCTGACGAGCTGGATTCTTCATCTTGTAAAGGAATGTTGTCTTGATCAACAGATGTGTCATCAGTGACCGGATTGAAATCCTTTGCAAACTCATCATCACTATCTGCTGGAGCTTCTCGATCTGTTGCTTTGATATTTGAAAAATGATAAATAATTATGTATTGTCAATTAGAGATGGCAGCCATAGGAGATATAAAATCCACCTGTAGACTACGATTTTGGACAAACATTTAATTATTATGAAGATGTCTATAACAGTAACATTTTTAAAAAAACATTCAACTACAAAAACTGTGTGAAAATGTTCCTTAATGGTATATTAAGAAAAAAAGCATTCAACACTTAGGTAACAACATTATCAAGTCAAAATTAGGGTTTATAAAAATAATATTGTTTATACTGAAAATTATATAATTTTTTTTTTAATTAGATTAAGAAATATGAGAAAATCAGTGGCTCTTGAAAATTTGTTTCTTGTCTCAACACTGATAAAATTAATCTGCATACAAAAAAGTAAACAACTGATAACCAAATCCATGCAAATTTATTTTTAATTAGTCAAGTTACATCTTCGATACCTTTTGTCACAGTATCCCTTAGTCGCTTAGTCCTGCTGTGTTGCCACTGAACAACAAATGGTCGGTAAAAAGGTTCCAATGCTTTGTTAATTGTTCTGTGTATTCCATTGTGTTTAATAACAGGCCAGAAGTACAGTGCACAAACTGAGAAAAACGTTCGAGATATTAATTGTATTACTATCTCCTAATGAATAGAGGGATATACAATACAGAATAAATTACTACAAGTCCCACTGAACTGGCAAAGTTCCCAACAATATCCATTTTTACCAGCGTGGTTACACTTCCATAGTAGTTGTTGTTTCCGAGACCTATATTGGTTGTTTTCATGTCTACTAGAGTTGAATTATCACATACTATAAAAAAGTCATTTGAATGCCATCTCCTTGGTACCCCCTTCAAAAAGAATCTACTCTGCCTCCAGGCTACAAATGCCATGGAAACAAGGAAATATACATGGCATGTTCATTCAAAACTTTTAAATGAAAATATAAAAATGAAAAGAGCGTACCTGTAGCATAAAATATCTGCACCAAAGGCAAGTATTGGTAAGCAAAAACTGTGACCAGTAACAACCCAAATAAAGCAGCATAATACTGAAAGATTAAGGACACAATATCAGTTTAAAGGTTGGCATTGTGTGCCATAGCAAAACAAAAGACCAAACAATAACTAAACAATGACTCCTAAACGAGGAAATACAATGTTAATTCTCAGGATGTAGCAGTTTTGAAAAGTTGGTACAAAAAATTATTCAAAAATCAGTTTTAATTATGCAAGAAAAAACCTGGAAATTATCATACCTTATATGTGCTATCAGTTTTCAATTTATTCAGTTTTTCATGCCAAGCAACAAAGGTAGTCCAAATCACAGCCAGTCTTGTACAAAGACGATGAAAGGACAGAGTGGTTTGTCGGCTGCAGGGACAAATTTAGAGTTCTAGTTAACTGTGTTGTTTTTGTTATTAAAAATTAAACGTAAGCTTAATTCTTATTTAACATAAATTACTTAGAAGTAACTTATTTGAATTTAGTTGTACAAGTTCACACAAATATATTCCCTCGGGGAAACCAAAATAAAGACCGACTAGCAAAACTCGAAACCGAACAATCACATAAGTTTGCTAATTGATTGCATCGCTGGTAAGCGAAGAACGATATCTCACCATGTAGATTTTCAGACAAAAACAGGAATTTTTCACTTACTTACCTATCTTTATCGCTGACTGCATCAAATCCACCTTTGATATTGAATCAAAAACATCATTATGTTGTTTGTTAGGTATGGCCAGTATGTAAATAAACATTCATCAAACACGCAGGTCTGCTACACAAGTGTAAGCTTCATTAAATTATGACGTACCTTGTACAAATTGCCACACCTTGCTTCTAATATCCTCCATCAGAAGCGATGACGCCATTGCTACTATAAGCAGCAGCACCAGGCGGAATTTGCCACTTGCCATGAGCCTATAAAACAAGACGACAACAAATGAGCGGCTCAAAATTTTACCGCTAATGCGTTCCACACATTTCATCTCACCCGAACAGAGCTGTCATCGCAATAAAATAACACAACGAATGCGACGGTTTCTCCCATAGAAGAACACTCTGAACGTAGTCCCATCTGTTTTCAAGAGGCTTTAGAAATTTTTTGACTCGTTCAATATATTCGTGATTGACGTTATATTCAGATTCCGTTGAACCTTCCACTGAATCCCCTGCGAGGTTATCGGACGCCATGTTGTTTTGAACTTTTGCTTTCCCAAGGATATATGTGACGTCATGGTAAACATTCCTGACTCGGTCCCAGGTCGCCTAATTATCTTAGCGATGTTGGCTTTAGCGATATCTTTGTAAAACTTGCAAAAAAAATCCTGTTCGGAATCTTAGCTTTGTAGTTATCAAACTGCAGTGATGTTAAGGGCTTATCATTCAACGGCTGCTAAAGTAAACACCAGCACGAACAAGAACACCCTGAAAGGGTCTTCAGACATCTTTGTAACTCCCACTTCCGGTGTTTGGACACTAAAGGAATTTCCGGTCATACAGCTGCATCATGGGTAGTTTCGTCTTGGCAATGAACGAAGATATTGAGAGTGTCTCATGAGGTGAGTAGTTTTAATCCCCTGACTTTTTTTCTGTTTACAAGTTCGGCCAATATCGCCAACTGCTCGAAAATATGAGACTCTGTGGTTTATTTGAACTCCACTGTTTTTGTCGCCGTTCGATCTTCGGAAAGAATGTTCTTTCCCGGCTTTTTCATCTCTATCGGAAATGTATGAATGGACAGCTGGAGTGACAAAGCTTTTTAAATTATCATCTCTACAAAATGAGCTCAAAAGTTGTTTGTCGTAAGAGAAGTAAACGAAAAAGCCGACAACTGCAGGCACTGAGAGATTTCACAGCAGCGGATACGTGTTATAGTGATGGAGCAAATCCTCTGTCTTTTCACATAGGTGAAATCTTCACGTTCCTGAGTCGCCGGGACAATTACTGGGTTAATGTGGAGAGAACTGTTCGGAAACACAACCCTTTGCTCAAGACGAAAGATTATTCTGCTATTGAGCGGGGTATTGTGCCACTGGACTACGTAATAGAGATGGAAACCAAACAGAATGAAGGAATGTCTTCTTTGCCCAATGAAGACGATTACCCGGCCCAGGATGGCGACGAAAGTCAAGACAACATCTTCAAGGTATTCAAAAATTTATGTGGTCGACTTTTGTAAGAGTTGCATGTTCCGTGACTTTTCCACTGGTGATCTGTATCGCCAATGTGATATTAAAACTATCTAAAGAATAAAGGAGAAGTTTACAGTCAAAATAGTTTAATTATTTTAATACGAAAATTTTCCGCAAATGGCCCGTTCTAGGACGAACCTTGTCAGAAGCATTCGACTATCGCTTTGCTCAATCCTTTTTCCGACGTAACCGTTCCGTAGATAAATTGTCAAATATAACGGTGGCTTAATCGCTATTTCTATTTTTGTTTGTAGAGATCCCCGGTCGATTACTATCGTTTCAATCCAGACTTGAGGAGTCTTAAGGAGCCAATTTAAAAATTCCTCATCTTATTAAGTTCGATTTCACAGTAGTCGGTTGGGTTTAAAAGGGATTCAGGAGCTTGTAAATAATGAATGCATTGTGGTTATGACTCTAAGTAAATATTATGATATTTTATATGTTGCATTGAATTTGTTAAACCACGAACTTCCAAAATCAAATTTTTGCTTACTCGAACATCCCCGGTTAAACCTTCCATATCCCACATAAGCTTTCATTACTAAAGAATTTGTTTTATAGACAATGTTTTGCCAAATAAATTCACGCGAAATTTGACTTCTGGGATATTTAGTCTTCATGGAGTACAAATAATATATGCAAAATGAGTACAAATGTCCCACAATATTTGTACTGGAAACTTGTTTAACAGGTTATCTGTAAGACTCTTTTCCTTCTAAATAAGAATACAAAATACGGTTCCAGGTCAGGATTCGGGAAAATAATAATAATAATAATAATAATAATAATAATAATAATAATAATAGTAATAATAATAATAATAATAAAATACTATTATCATCATCATAACATTAATTAACATATTCCATACAAATTGGTATATACAAGGTAAAAGTAAGTAAAAGAATAAACTATTAAAACCTATTTCAACAGTGTTTACATAATGGCTCCCTCCTGGGTTTCAACGTCAATATCGGTATATTACAAGGTAAAAGTAAATAAAAGAAATAAACTATTAAAACCTATTTCAACAGTGTTTACATAATGGCTCCCTCCTGGGTTTCAACGTCAATATCAATGTTCTTAAAGTCACAAAAGGCTTTCCTTCTAGCTCTTGAACCTCTTAGGCAGATTAGTGCGGATCTTAGTAAAGCGAAGGATGTCCTTGCTCTTATCCAGGAGATTGTTTTAGCATAATGTTCTCCTTTCTTGATGGAGATCAGCTGCGCCAGTCTGGAATGGTATTGCAAGCACTCGTTTCCCATGCCGCCTGTTGACGTGAAAATAAGGGGTGTAAAAGTTCCTTGTTCGATATCCAAAACCCTCCTCGCGTAAAGGCGTTTCTTCTCGTTCTCATGATTGCAGTATATCTGTTGGAGCTCTAGGTCCCTATACGAATCAGCATTAGGGTGACAAACCCTCACATCAAAGAATGCTGATTGTTGGTTCTCCCAGAACCCGCGTGCATGAATATCTAATCTCGCATCTGGAGCTCGATTAGAACCTCTTCCCAGCTGTTCACCCGAGATGTCTTGCAGGACAGGCTCAATCTCAACATTGGTACAAACCATATTCAGGAGTTCGGCTTCTAAGTCCCTCAGCTCATTGTGACGTTGGGTAACAAACCCACCTCTCTTGCATATCATTGCGTGGTCCACTGTAAAAGCATCACCGCATACACAGGTGGAGGGGATATCATCAACCGGCCAATCATAGCGCAGTTTGATTGCATCGCGGAACTCTCTCTTATTTAAATTGAAACCCATTTCACGAAGGGGGAGTACCGTCAGCCAAACAGATGACCCTTTTTCCGCAGCAAGGTCAAGTGCCCATTGGACTTTCTGTGGGGCTACCCCTCTGATATGCTCTGCCCTGTCTTCGAGCACCGTTGCTCTCTCACTCCTCATTGCCTGTTGTAGTGGCTTGACCAAAGAATCATCCGGCATCTGATGGGATTGAGCCACGATCTGTTGGACCAGCAGGATGGTAACTTTGACGGAGGAGGATTGCTCAAGATTTGCGTCAAGACACGGGTTTGTCATGCCAAGCCCCCCTAGACGGACTGGCAGTGCTAGAATGTCCCTGTCCAGCCGAGTGCACCTATGCTCCGTAATAATAATAATAATAATAATAATAATAATAATAATAATAATAATAATAATAATAATAATAAAGATCTTTCAACAGGGAGCCCACTTCACATACATGTGGTTTTCAGTGCGGCCCTGCAAAGATAAAATTGCAAGAGCTAAAGAAATAGTAGATTAATAATAAAAACGTTTGGATAGATCTAATACATTTTAGTTTGTGATATCAACGTGCATTTTACTTCTCGTGTGTATTTTGACTCATCAAAATAAATTGCTAATACTAATATACAAAATTATCTAATGAGATATATGTAATGAAGCCCAGCTCTCGCAATCCAGTCAGTCAGACGCTCAACTTATTGTTAACATATGACTAGACACTACATAGGTTTAATTTTTTTTTTTAGCATTGTGTAGTTTCAGAAAATATCCATACATCCCTCACAGAAGGGATTTTCTACAAGACACTCCCACTCCTGAGCTGTAAATTCCAATTGAGCTTGGTGCATTTCTTTAAATGTATTGGTCTTAGAGAACCCCCACCCCGTAGAAAATTCCAGTCCCTTCTGTGGGGTGTGTATGGATATTTTATGGAACTGCACATTTACTTAAATATATTCTGTTGCCAGGGTATTCTAGAAAGAAAGCAGTTGATGTTTTTTGTTATTTGTTTGTTTGTTTGTTGCAGATAACACATGGAAGTATACAATGATTTTAAAACTGAAACTGGTTGGAAAAATTCCAACCCCAACCCTCTCTCCCTCGATGTAAAACATCCTCAGTTATTTCCTGTTAATGAGCCTCATGATTTTGTTCTGTTAGGAAAGTAAATGAATATTAAATTGATTTTATTAGTCACCTTATAATATGATACATGTACATGTGCCTTTTAGCTCAAGAGTGAGAGAGACAGACTGGCTGAGGAATTGGAACAACTGAAGAGAAAGCTTGATGAAGCATACAAGGAAAATGCCACACTTCATGAAAGGTTAGCCTTCAAGTACACTGTAGCTTTACATCACTGAGACAATTGGAAACCTTTGTTATATGAATGCCAAACAATAAAAACTTTACAGTTAATAATAATATAGAAGCAAGGACTGAACTGTACAGAACTAAGGTGTTTTGTGTGTCTGCTGAAGAGCACTACTTGTATGTTGAGAGGTGAACGTTGATAAATTGTAAATCTTGTAAATTTACCCTGGACTGAAGATGCTATATGGAGGCTTGGGTGTATGTGTAAACCTGACTACTCTAAAATATAAAGTTTTTGTTGTTCATGTTTTAATAAAATTTAAAACCTTGTGGCACTTTTGAAGTAGGGGAGAGTCGTGAATGCAAGTGCAATAACCACGCATATAGACATGTATGAAAAAGGAACTTGTGCCAAATTTTGCTCTTGCTTCACAACTGTGATTAAAACTTCATTCTTGAAGAATTGTACATGTAAGAAAGATATTGAGTCTGTAGTTGCTGCTGCGACTGAAGATGTACCCTCTTTCAGTAAATAGTGATTTCCCTAACATTGCTGTTGATTTTCAAGGTCTGCACAGGAGTACAAGCACAATTTACAGCTTGTTCATCAGCTGTTACAACAGTAAGACATTTATAAACCACTTTAAACGTGTCAAGCTGCAGTTATGCATTCAGCTGATGTCATTCGTGGTTAACAAAGTCTTATTGATTTAACCTCAGCTGATGAATCACGCTAACACTGCACAGTATTCATGACTTAGTATTAAGCTTATTATTGATAACAAGCTAAGAAATTAAAACATAAAATCGCTGATGACATTGATTTGAAGTAATTTGTCATTTAATAATTTATTTATAATAATCAAGTTATTATAATCATTAATTGATTTTTAAAATATTATTGTAATAATTATAATCAATTAATTAAAAGTAAATAATTCATGCAAGCAAAAATTATGGGTGAAAATTAACTTAATATTCATTAAAAAATGATTCATTTGTTGATATCTAGGGATCTTTCTAACCAAGTGATTTGTAATTAATGATTAATTATTCTGTCATGTTGTAACATGTACTCTTCAAGATTTTTTTTCCATCAAACCAACACTCATGCCGGGAACTTGGTCTTCTAGGCTGATAATAGTTCAAGACAGTTATGAATTTCATTGGCAATATTTTCATCACGCAAGTTGATTAACTAGATTTATTAGTTTTAAGTTTCCGGGATATGATCGGTATTCTAGACTTCGCCTTCCCCCCCCCCCCCTTTTTTTTCTCTGAAGTTAATACCGGTATATGTTATTATCAATATTAATTAATTTACTGCAACTTCGTTTCCACAATCAGTAGTTTCAAACCCTCACTTGTTCTCCTTTTAATTTACTAAATAATATAATTTTTAATAAATTGTTAACTTGTGCTCAGCTATATAACAGCATTGTGAGGGGGACTGTTTACAGAAAGAGGGACTACAGCTGGACTAAGTAATGAAATTATCTGTTAACAAGTTGTGTCGGTAGAAATCAGTAACTGGAATGTGTATATTGCTGAGAAAGCCTCATTGTTAGAAAGCAGTACGGGGTATTTATTATTGATTTACTAATTAGTGACTGACTGTTTTTCTGACTGACTGACTGATTGTGACTGACTGACTGACTGACTGACTGACTGACTGACTGACTGACTGACTTGCTTGCTTGCTTAATTACTATATTCTGCATCATTGACTTGTCATTGAACAGTGCAAATAATTGTTAGTAATTTGTCTACTTGCTTGTCATGTGAATTTATTGAAAAAATTTTTCCTACTCATCATTAATTCAGTTGTCATTTGATTTTCAGGTATTATGCTGTTGGTGAAACTGTGGTGTCCACTAAAGAGGAACTAGCAATTACACAGCAATCTTTGATAGAGGTATTGCCAGTAGTTGCATTTAACATCATCATCATCTTTCCCTTCTCTCCTTGAGGAGAATAGAGCTATCACTCTGTCTCCTCCAATCAACTTGGTCTTTTGCCAGCACCTCAGTCCCCCTCCACGTCTCGAATTCAAGATGTTCTCTCTCCTTGTTGACCATTCTCTGCCACGTCTCTCTTGGCCTTCTTCTGTTTGCCTTAGGGTGCCCATGGTAGTGCTAATATATAAATTTAGTGTATTATTCTCAATGTTGCTGTTTAATTGACATTTTCCCCTTGTCTCTCATTTGCAGGAGCAGGAGAGAAGTCGTCAATATCAAAAGCAACTAGAAGACATCAAGAGTCAAATTAATAAATCAGGCAATAAGTCAGCGGTATGTGTTGATCTCAGCTGTCAAGGCAGGGCAGATCTACCCTATACAATGTATATAAATTATTTTATTTATCTTATTATATTTTTGCATAAATACTAAATCTAATTATTTGTTACTTTTGACTGCAGATTAAACTTTTGGACAAAATTATTCAAAAGGAAATCAAATCTCAACCAAATGGATTAATACAAAAGGCAAGATATAAATTATGTTAGTAATGAATAAATATGATTATTGATTTATGTGCATGGAAGGCTTGGTGACCACATAAGTTAATAGTATATTTCGCTTATGAATGGAAAGGTCCAGGGTTGAATATTGAAAATATGCTTTCACTGTGTAATTGGGCAGTAATTCACTAATTGCAGTCCCAGTTAGCACACAAACCATGCAGTTTATGGTGACTTAAATAATGAATTAATTGCAATCATTATGGTAATTTATATATAACTTATAGTTAACATTAAAATTTTCATTAAATTACAGACAAGATCTGAAAGTTCATCTGGTGATTTAATGCTCTCTTGTGCACTCTGCCATGAAAAAATGAGGTGAGTTTAGTTTACTAACACTAAATTTTAATAATAGTTATTGTAAAGTTGTAAAATTAATGACACATTTGAAGGGCTAATAGCCTGACAATTTACATGCAGCTCAGCTTCTGTTATTGAACCTTTCACAAAGGATATCAATTGCTAAGCATGCAATCTCTGGCCTTGCAGGGTGGATGAACTTGCTACGCATTCCAAGGTGTGTTCGTCAAAAGATAAAGGAAAACCACCAACAACGTAAGTCAGACAGTTTTTTAGAATATGCGGAATATATTAAATTAGTGCTTGTTGAGTTTGCTTTCCTTGAGTGTCTGATGATTTAGATTCTGATATGCATAAATTATATACATTGACACTGTAATTTTAATTTATTTTCAGTCCAACAACACCAGGCACAGAATTACTTCGTGTTACAGTGACATGTTCTGAAACGGATGAGAAAAATGCCACATTTAAAGTTGTAACAAAGGTGAGAAATTTGTCATAAGACTGGTACCATCACACACAATCGTTAACAGTCTTCACATTAGAAAGAATTCTTGATACACAAATGATGTAGCATTTTATGAGCCATGATTTCTTCTCAAGACTCATCTGACATTGCACAGACATACAGACTGGACGCAAGCTCTGAGTATAGCATTGTTAGCTAGTTGCTAGAACTGAACTGAACTTAACAATTTTTCCTTCCAATTTAATTAATAAAATTAAATAACAAAAATATAATTACCACTTGCAATGAGTCACCAGAAACTGTTGTGCCATATTTTCACTTGCAGACGACTCAAGAAAACTTTAAGTTCTCCGACTATGAGGTTCACCGTAGTGAAGGTGATTTTGAGTGGCTTCAGTCAGCATTAGAGGAAGCTTGCCCTGAGAGAATCATCCCTCCTATGGTCTCACACTCTTCATTACATGGTACTACCTACAATAAATTATCAGAAAATTGGGAACTTTGTGCTGCATAGTCAAATTTGAAGTTTTGCCAGACTTGATAGGCCCATAAAAATAAAAGTTTTAAAAGAATTTATTCGTTGATTTCCAGGAAAAATGAGGGAAGTTCAAAGATTTTTATCAAGAATTTGTGCTCACAAGGTAGGGGGACTCATTTAATTTGTTTAGATTTTAATAATAAATTGTTAGGATCATTGATTCTGAGTTTTCCAATTCTACATGCAATGCTGCATGTGTATGTTGTAGGTCAATATGAAATTCAGGTTAAAATGAATTCAAATTCCTTCGTCTCTTAACGCTAATTACTCATGGATCATGAATAATTAGGGTTAGAAGGCAAGGGGAATTGAGAATCAAACTAGGTTCAAATCATTTTAGCCTGAATTTCATTTTTACCTACAACATGTACATTGCAATCAGAACACCGTCTACCCCTTGTAGTGAAATTTCATTTTATGTTTTTGTCTCATTTTAGGTTTTGAAAAAACATCATCTTCTGAACTTGTTTTTAACTGGTGAGGGTCAGGTAAGGCACTTCTTTTGATACAATTATCAGGCACAGATCTATATAGCCAGGATAAATTGACTGATTTCTGAAACAACAAATGCCAAATGAGCAAGTGTATCTTGAGAGATCTGGGGCCATGCTCCCCCAGGAATTGTTTTGGATTTCAACTCCCCAAAGTTCCCTTTCCTGGGTTTCTGAGTCATTCTGAAAATTCTGGGTGATTTCTGTAAAATGGTGGAAACTGGTATGGATCCACGCTTGATGATAAAAGTCTCTCTAATAATAAACTTAATCAGGATGCCTTGCACATTGCTTACAGGACATGCAAAGAGCTAAAGAGGACCTTGAAAAAAGAAAAAGAAAAGTCAATGCAACAGCTAATAAAGCTTTGAAGCAGGAACCCTGTGATCAGAATGCCCCTGTCATCAAGTGCCAGGTTAGTTACTTTAATTTATTGAATTTGTCAAAATTTTGAAAAACTCAGAATCCATGGATCATGGTAAAACCAGCAATAATAGGTTATTGGGAGTGGTTTGATTATGCTATAGACAATCTGGAATACAACTTTGCAAGAGACTGGAATCCGTAACTTAGTACTGTTGTGGACAAAAAAAATTGGCTCAAGGATGGTTTAAAATTTACCAAAAAAATGATTCATGGGCCATTCATTTCAACTATGCCTAGAGCTGATTTAAACATTTCCTATTTTTTGATATTGATAGTTTTATGGTCCATCGCTGTTGACAGTATTCAACAGTGTTCATGCCATAAAGCTTAATTTGACAGTTGATTAACTTTGTGTTCATTCCATTACAGAGATACTTGGAGCAGTTTGCAGCAAATCTTGATGGCTTGATCACACACCTACAGGATTGTTTGAACAAGAACACAATAGGTACACAACAGCTGTGTTGACAGTATTTTATTTTTAGGTGTCCCATGTTTGATGGGTTGATTGACACATGTGCTTGTATTTCCGTGTTAATTTACAAATAATAAAATTAATTTAGTATCATTTTCAGATGGCCCTGGTGTTTGGTTCAAGTCCATGGCTGACTTTGAGCCTGCAGAAACATACTTGAAGGTACAGTGGTTACATGTTAAGACTGAGTTATAGGTTATTGTTAAGGTCCCAACCATGTGATCTTATTTTGATATCTTGTGCTCTGATTTTTCAGGTGGCTACAGCAGCCCTCAGTAAAATTTGTATTGAGTTGGAAAATAACCGAGTGAGTGGCTGAAAGACAATATTATTATTAATAATAATTTTTATTTGGTTCTATTAAAAATAATAAAGCATGGACAGACAGATGGATAGACTGACTGTTTGATTGAAAAACTAACACATCAAAGCATATTCCAGTGATGTTCTCTGTCTTTTTTATTTTTTGGGTAATAATTTAATATTTTGTTTTTATTTTGTAACTCTAGGAAACAGCAGAAGAAAAACTTATAGTGAATGATCTGAAGAGTGTCTACCACTATGTGAAGAGTGCTGGGGTATGTGGAAGAAAATGTTTTTGCTTGTTTTTTGCTCTTATCCTTTGAAACTACAGTACTGGCCAGGAAACTTGTTGAAAAAATGACAAAATGCCAGGGGATGGGTTATACAATCATGTGGGGTAAAAACTCTTTTGTTAGTCCTGTGTGTTAGTCCTAGCTCATCCAAATGTATATAGATCCCTACTTTTTATTTTAATGTTTAACAGTGACTGTTGTAAATAGATCCTTAATTTTAATTTTTAGTTTTTAATGCTATAAAAGGGTTTCGCCCTCGGCTATTTTACCTAGACCTG
Organism: Orbicella faveolata; assembly: GCF_042242905.1. Classification (NCBI taxonomy): domain Eukaryota; kingdom Metazoa; phylum Cnidaria; class Anthozoa; order Scleractinia; family Merulinidae; genus Orbicella; species Orbicella faveolata. The sequence continues at coordinate 30,313,751 of NW_028301540.1, forward strand.
TTAATAAAGTTGTTTTTGGTGGTGGTGTCTGATGGATCAAGGGGATTATTTAGTACATATCTCGCACTGGTGACTTCAGGTGGCACAATGTGTGTTAAATACAAATTAAGACTCTCCCTTCAATTTTATAGGGACTTCTTCAAAGAGTGCAGGCTGCAGTAGAAACATTCTTATTCTGGGATGAGGAAGTTAGAGCTTATGAACAGAGGGAGGTTTGTGACCAACATTTAATTTCTTCATACATTACCAATAGATTGGTGACCTGGTGAGATTGAGAAATCATCAACTGAGGGAAACCGCTAAATTTTAATTCTCAGAACAGAACTATGTAGTGGTTGTTGTTAGCTGCAGGTTACCACATTGGATTCTGATTTTCAGAGTGGTCCAGAGTTAATGCTGGCTAGGCTCATTGTGTTGTGTTGTAGTGCAAGGTACTCTCACTCCATATTTGCTTCTCTTTACCCGAGTACCAACAAATTTCAGAGAATCCTGACAAGATGCTGTGTCGTCAGCTGCAATAAACTTGTAATATTGATGCTCCAGTCCGTTCATGCTATGAATACCAGAGTTAAGCAGTTGCATAATAAGCAGTCTACTTGTAGCCTTCTGGTCACACGTAAAAAAAAACATCACTTATTAAATAGTGGTCAGTGAATGGCTGTGAGCTTGATCTCTCAATGGCCAGGTCAGAGTAATGAGATGTCAGTTTGATATTCATGAGGAGTTCAAAGGCTGGCCTTTGCATTCATGGGAACCGTGATGACATTAGTCGTAACTCTGTAAAAGGAATGTATCATTTGATAAATTGCAGAAGCCATCTTCAGAAGACAGTGCAGATAATAGCAGTGATCAAACACAGAAGTGGGCTGTGGTGAGTACATGTAGTATCTTTGCCTTCAATTCTAAATCTTTTACACACTGAAATAAAGTTTATGTATGCACATGTACAAATCAAGATAGAAACTAAACAGTTACTCAAGTTTCATGCTTAAAGCGATCTTCAGACTGTGCCCTTAGCGGTGGTTGAAACAAAATTTAAACTGATTCGTGGAGGGCATGTGGAGCAATCCTGTATGTATGCACATGTAATATGTTATTAAGCGAAACTGGACTCACTTTCACAAAGGAGAGAAATCTGGATTTTGTACTAGATAATTTGCCGAAACTTGCCCTGGCTTGAAATCAACTGTCATTACGGAGAGTGATCATCACTATTATTAATTACGGGTTTGAGGCACCTGTCTGCACCTATAAACCAGACTTTTGATTTTCCTCTGTATTTAATTTTAGACCTACCTCGCTTTGATTTCAGGCAAATTCTAACTGTGCAGATGCCAAAACAAGCCTTGAATTCCTTTGCAAAGACTTGTCATCTGAGCTAGCACACTTTGACTGGAGAAAAGAAGTAGAATTACGTGAAATATTGACTGAATACTCAGCACTCAGATCGGAACACTTTGAAAAGGTATTGAAAGAATACATTAGCATTTATTTGAACACAATCATTATCTGCAGACAACCTGATATACTTACTATAGAGCAGTTTTCAATTGTCATAAAACCAAAACCAATGATTAGAAATACTTACCAATTAGACTACTCAGCCAATCTCAAACCACAGTAAAACCAGAACCAATTGAAAGTAATTTTGCTTGACTACGTTCAACACTAAAATTTAGATAACCACTCTCTCCTAGAAAGTTATTACAAAAACTACTGTTACCCTAAGGAACAAAGAATAAAAAGAATACCAAATTCGTGTATGTTCATAAAACATTCTTGAAAGACTTTTGCCCTATAATAGTTCTCTTCATGTGTAGGTCCAGAGTAAATGGTTTGGTGTCAAACTCATGGTGGAAGCACCAATAGCTGCAGAGGTGCGAGCAATCAAGTGTATGGAGGAGTCCTGATAAAAGAAAATGTAAAATGATAAAACCCAACTGACTTGTCTGGCATCCAGATTGATCTGAGTCCTCTTCACAAGTTCCATAATGGCAGAAGGGAATAAATAATAATAATAATAATAATTATAAAAATTATAATTGTAATAATATATGCAGTGCTCTTTTATCTAAAATAATTATAAATGTAAGTGTAAAAAAGCCCAAATGCAATAGAATAGCTAGCTAGGAACAGACATTTATTATGTTAAGTAATGGTAGAGTGTTAAAGCAAACCAAACTTCAAATGAAATGACCTTGTTTTTAGTTCTTCCTTCCCAAATGGAGAAAAATAAAAATATTAGCCTGAGGTAATTTCCTCTGTCTGATCTTGCAGAATAAGAACTTGCAAATGATTTTTAGCATTTAAATCAACTTCCAGAATTCTTAGTTTGGTAAACTACTGTTGTTTTACAATGCAGAGCCATGCTTTGTCAATAAACATGGCTCTTGAATAGAACATAATCTTCTTTGTTATAACTGATAAAAGTAAAAAATATTGTCATGGTTTGTTATGATTTTTACTGTCAGAGGTTTTTAGACCTTTTCCAAGCATTCAGTTAGCAGGGCTGTAGCTAGAAGAAACTTTTGACTGAGGTAATGTCCATGAAAACGTTCTGACTGAGGCAATGTCCAAGGTTAAATTCTCTTCCTTGGTATTTAGGGTGTTTCTGATGACTGTAAACAACAAAGAACAAAATGACTGAGGCAAGTGCCTTGGTTTGCCTGATACAAGCTACAGCCCTGGTTAGTTGGTTAACATAGGCTGTATGCTTTTATCCTAACACAGCCCGTGTGTCCATTCATAGGGGTAAGGAGTGAGAGAGAAGCTAAATACTCGGCAAGTTAGTTGTTGATACATGAAGTAGTTAAGAAATTGGGAATTATTTGTACCTACACTGTACAGTTTCAAATGAATTAAATGACCCGAATTTATATTAAATAATATATTTACTAGTACTGGTATTTTACATAATTTTAATTATTACACATAAAAATAAATACATGCTGCAGTTTTTCACAGTTCCATTAATTTAGTTTTTTAATCCATTGCTTGTTTTTAGATAGTTTGAAGTACTTTAAATTAGCTATAAAACGTAAAACAAGATATCATAGTTTAATTTTTGTAGTATTAATTTATATTAATTTTGTTAGAAAATTAATTGTACACTGCATTGTACAAGTGTAAATTCATCAACTGTCTTTTTTTTGCATTTCCCTGTACTTAGCAAGTCCATCACCAAATTAATCTGGAATGTATTGAATTCCAAGTCATCCCAGGGCAGGAAAAAACCTAGGTTAGATTGCCCGGGGCAAGTAAATTTTGCTCTTGGGCAAGTGAAAATGGAAGTTTAGTGGTCCGGTGGGCAAGTGAAATTAACCTCAGTAGTCTTGTTAGTTGATAAGGCATAAACATTGTGCACCTATTGGGCAAATAATATTTTAGTGGAGGCAACTTAAGACTGAAGTGTACTGGCCCACTGGATTTCAATTTTTTTTTTCCTGCCCTGCATCTCATGATGATAATCATATCAACAAACAAGCAATAATTGCACGCTAATTGCTTTTTTGCTGCGTGATTGGCTGAGCAGTACAGAAAATCAAGAGAGAGGTGGCAAATAGTAAATTTATTTATCAGCATACCATGTGGCATTAATATCACCATAGGCTCACAAAGTTTCATAATGAGAAATAAAAGCCCACAAAACATTAGCATCAATTTTTGTGATAACTAGTTATGATAAAGTGCTGCAACCCTGATATAATAAGCAATTCCTCATGGAACTGGCTATTCCTTACAACACTGACTGGCCATTTAAGTGTCATAAAATGACTGACACAAATCCCCATTTACAGTGCTGAAAACATGCACATGATCCCAGCAAGAGAATTGCAATAAAATTACTCTTAGTAACTTTGTAGCCAGATATAAGAAGCACTGTCTTACTCCTACAATCAGAGTCTCAAAGATGATGCACTGTTCCAGTTAATTTTTTTTTATTTAAGCAGGTTGTTACATAATAGGCCAATTTCAATAATAATAATTATATTGGAAATTCTAACTTGGCTCTGAGGCTTGGGGGAATAACACAAAAGAAATAAATTATTCATCCCTCACCCTTGATGTGATTTGTTTTGGTTAATTCCGCCAAGCCTGGGAGCCAAGTCAAAATTTGTTGATTCTTAGAAATGTACTGGTAGCCTAAGCATTGCCCATTCAGTGCAGGGCATGGCAGCATTTGGGGAAGGTCACAGGGAAGTGTCCCTCTGTGGAGAGGAGTCTGGAGGTGTGCCTCCCATGTAGCAAATTGCTGTGAGTTTGACGATTCACTGATGGCAGTCCTTTTGAGCAAAGCCTTACTGTTTGAGTATCATAAGCAGAGAATAACACCATAGCATTGGCAGAATGTGATGATTCTGTTGGGCAACAAAATTTAATGTGATATAACAAAAGTATATATATTTTCATTACAACCAAAACAGTACACACAATCAGGAAGTCCATCAGCCTTTCAGCAGTTCTCTTGTTTGGGGTGTTTTGCAACTCTTCACTGCTCTAATGAGTAAACTCCAAACAGAGCACACCGTCAGCCATCTTTGTTAGACCTGGATTTTTCATAAGGTACGTGTAAATACTTGGAACCTTAAAACCAAGCCACCAGGTTGTGCAGCCCTATCTTTTATTTTCATTCTTAATGTAACCCATGAGCCCCAAATCTGTGAGCTGTGTCAAAACAATGTCACTCCACCCAGCATTAGCTGCTGGGCTGGCTGGGCTGGCTGGGCTGGGATGCATTATTGAAAAAATTTCAACTTCACAGTCAATTAAAGCTTTGCGAGCTCTTTCCTCCGCGAACTTTCCAACTCCCACAACAATCTTAACATCAGTTAACTTCACAACATCTACAAGAGATTTATCACAAAGTTTGAGCAGTTGTTGTCTTTCACCTTTGGGCAGTTGAGGAGGAGTAATGTTTTTGCCGCTTGATGTCATGAACACAAGGGGACAATAGTTATGAATGAAACATTGGTGGAAAAAATTCTCAGGTGATTTGCTGTGTTCTTTGAAGAAACCCCAAAGCCGACCTCCACTGACTTCAGTTCTTGTACAGTCCAAGCCATGAATAAGTCTTTTTGGATGTTCTCTTTTGGGTTTATTGACACATCCTTTAATTTTAAGCCAGTCCTTGACATGTGCTGTATCTCCAAAAGGCACCTATTAAAAAAAAAACAGAATTAAGAAGTCCCTCCTGTCTGTCAGCAACTGGAATCTACAAGTCAGCATGCATTCATCCCTTCAGATAACAATTCCATTAAGGAGATGTTGTTTTCTGTAGCCTATAAATATTCACCCCCCCCCCCCCCCCAAAAAAAAAAAATCACTTTTTAACATGTGACCTATGTGACTAACAAGATCTAAAGCAGGGGTGGAGGGAGACAAGTGGAAGGTGAGGGGTGGGAAGTGGAGGGTGAGAGATGGGAAGTGGAGGGTGAGGGGTGGGAAGTGGTGGGTGGGGGAGAGAAGTGGAGGGTTGGGGGTGGGGGGAGGAAGTGGAGGGTGAGAGATGGGAAGTGGAGGGTGAGGGGAGGGAAGTGGTGGGTGGGGGAGAGAAGTGGAGGGTTGGGGGTGGGAAGCGGAGGGTGGGGGGAGGAAGTGGAGGGTTGGGGGTGGGAAGTGGAGGGTGAGGAGTGGGAAGTGGAGAGTGACAGGTGGGAAGTGGAGGGTGAGGGGTGAGGAGTGGAGGGTGAGGGGTGGAAAGTGGAGGGTGAGAGGTGGGAAGTGGAGGGTGAGAGGTGCAAAGTGAAGGGTGAGGGGTGGGAAGTGGAGGGTGAGAGGTGGGAAGTGGTGGATGAGGGGTGGGAAGTGGAGGATGAGGGATGGGAAGTGGAGGATGAGGGGTGGAAAGTGGAGGGTGAGAGGTGGGAAGTGGAGGGTGAGAGGTGTGAAGTGAAGGGTGAGGGATGGGAAGTGGAGGGTGAGGGGTGGAAAGTGGAGGGTGAGAGGTGGGAAGTGGAGGGTGAGGGATGGGAAGTGGAGGGTGAGGGGTGGAAAGTGGAGGGTGAGAGGTGGGAAGTGGAGGGTGAGAGGTGCGAAGTGAAGGGTGAGGGGTGGGAAGTGGAGGGTGAGAGGTGGGAAGTGGTGGATGAGGGGTGGGAAGTGGAGGATGAGGGATGGGAAGTGGAGGATGAGGGGTGGAAAGTGGAGGGTGAGAGGTGGGAAGTGGAGGGTGAGAGGTGTGAAGTGAAGGGTGAGGGGTGGGAAGTGGTGGATGAGGGGTGGGAAGTGGAGGATGAGGGATGGGAAGTGGAGGATGAGGGGTGGAAAGTGGAGGGTGAGAGGTGGGAAGTGGAGGGTGAGAGGTGTGAAGTGAAGGGTGAGGGGTGGGAAGTGGAGGGTGAGAGGTGGGAAGTGGAGGGTGAAGGTTCAAGGGAGAGTGTCAGGGGAGTGTTATCATCTGAGTTAACACAGTCATTACGGTAATGTTGATGACAAAACAGAGCAAATTTAGAGTAATTTAGCTCACCCCGTTTTGTGCCATTCCAAATGGACCGGGATTCATTCCCAGGAAGAGGACATTTTGTCCAACCTTGCAGTACTTCCTAACGTAATCTTCGTGGGTTTCTTTGGCATACTCAAGTGGGTTATAAACGAACGATACCGGAGAGGGAAAATTGAGAGAGGACACAACTCTTCTTCAAGTTTCAGCAGTTCCTCACAAATATTACTATCAGGGTCTGTTTTCCTCCTTTTAACAGATATGGTTGAATCAAGTTCATGTTCACCTCTGTCAGAACTGGCCGCCATTTTTGTTTTGTTTGTACGCAAGACCATATAAGGAGAAGGTAATGTTACTTTTCAAACACGTGGTCAAGACTAATTAGCGTTTCGCGTCCGCCATTGAGCATGTTGAGGCAGCTGAAGTGCTAAAGAAGACCACAGAAGAAATCATGTCTTCAGAGCCTGAACAACTTCGGAAAATCTTCGTCGGTGGCCTAAACCGTCGTACAACTGAAGAAACTTTAAAGGAGTATTTTTCATCATGGGGAAATATCGTAGACTGTGTTATAATGCGCGAGGGAAAAAACGGCCCCTCGCGTGGCTTTGGATTTGTGACATTCGACAACGCTAAAGCTGTGGACGATTGCTTAAAAGTTAAACACCACGAGATTGATAACTGGGAAATCGAACCAAAGCGATCGGTTCCCAAAGGAGAAGCTCAGTCCAGAACACGCAAGATTTTTGTTGGTGGACTAGCAAGCACAGCTACAGAAGAAGATGTGGAAGAATACTTCACAGGGTTGTGCACGAAATTTGGTCAGGGTAAGGTGCTGGATGTGGATCTGAAGAGAGACAAAGAAAACCCGAACCGCCTTCGTGGTTTTGCCTTTGTCACGTTCGACTCTGAAGAAGTGGTAGATAGCGTATGTTCGATCAGCTTTCATCAAATAAAACTCAAGCAATGTGAAGTGAAGAAAGCTGAATCTCAAGCCACAATGAGGAAGAAGGAAGAACAAGAGATGATCGCCTCTGGTGGGTCTCGCCGGTCTAAGAATTCAGAAGAGAATACGCCTAATTTTGGAGGTAAGAATTACTTGTCTACGCCCAAAGTCCTTCATATACTGGGACAGAAATCTCAATCAAAGTCAGTATAATATGAGAGCTAAGAAAAATCTAAGGAGTCCAAAAATTTAAGAAGAACAACAACAGCTTGCCATCCAACATACGCCAGTTCAGACCAGAGACCCCTTTCTGACAGGCCTTACGGGCACATTTTAACATTTAACAATTTTATTTCTTTATTATTATTTTTGTTTTGTAAGAGCACCATGCACAGCACAGTATTACTTTGCACTATATTAACTTGATCACATGCACCTACAGCAGCACTCCATGGCAGAATGGGCAACCTTTGCCATGTAAAAATGTAAATGTTAAAAAAGTCCACATCCTTTAATCTTTTATTCCATTTTTTTTGGGGGGGGGGGGGGGTGGGGGAAGAAGAACTAGAAAGGAAGCTATTTGCTTCTTTTTTTTTTTTGAGGAGTGTAATTATTCATTCAGTGGATTACCTCGCACTATTTTTCTAACCCCCTACACTTGAACAGTAAACATCTGAAATAAACTGTTTGGTCTAAATTAAACTGCAGTTTGGAAAACTTAGATTGCACAGCCTTAAATTATTTTTTCAGCAAGTTTTCCTGGCTGGGGTCCAAATGTCAGTTTTGGTGGAATGAATGCTGGATTTGGAGGTTCAGGAGGAAGAGGTGAAAATTTTGCTTTATTCGCTATTACTAATAAGCAATAATGGCAAGCAAGCAAAAGTGTTCATACAATCACAAGTAGTACATCACATATATAGCTAGTACAGGTAAGAAATTTTGCATTACAGTGAAATAAACATAACTGTACAGTGGAACCTTGATTTAATGAACCCCTATGTAACGAAGTCCTCGGTATAACAAATGATATTCCTCGCTACAGTACTAATAAAATATATGGAAGAGAACCTTGTTACAACAAAATCTTGTTACAGCGAACAAATTTTGCCAGTCCCTTGGCCCTTCGTTAAATCAAGGGTCCATTGTACAGTGCAACTTAGTTGGTTCTAAAAATGAACCCGCTTGTATTTGTTTTTGCATTGTCATCATGGCGCACAGTTTCCAACAACGACGTCTCTCCAGTGTTGCTGGTCCTTTGGCCTAAACAATATCCACTGACCCCAACTTGTTGTTATCCTACAAGTATTTAAGAAATTAATTGCTAGAGGAAATTAATTAGAGCATACTCAATATTCTTTCAGGAAACTTTGGCGGTGGCAGTGGCAGCAGTGGTTTTGGAGGGGGTGGTATGGCTGGTGCTGGTGGTATGGGTGGCTTTGGAGGTGGTAACTTCAACAATCCAGCAGCAGCAGCTGCACTCATGGCAGGTGGGTTCAACCCAGCGGCTTTTGCTGGATTTGGCCCAGGAGGAATGGGCAACTTTGGTCCCGGTTTTGGGTTCAATGGCATGGGTTTTGGTGGGTTTGGTCCTGGTTTCTTTGGCTTTGGAGGGTTTGGCCCTGGTGGATTTGGTGGAGGAGGTAGTGGTGGAGGTAGCAGCAGTGGTAGTTCTGGAGGAGCAAGTGGATATGGTGCTGCAGGAGGTGGTGGTTATGGCAGAGGTCCTCCTTCTGGGCGTGGTCTTTCCCATAGTAACTCCAGTGGCTATGACAAAGATAGTTATAGTGAGCTTCCAGGTTACGGAATGGGAGACATGAAGGGTGCTCCTGCTGTTGAGCGTAATCCCCCTTCAGTGCTTCCTGGTGCAAGTAGTACTGGCAGCTCTGGCGGTGCATATGAAGGGTTAAGCAATCCAATGGCTGCCCCCTATGGTGGCTATCCTGGATTTGCAGGAGGGTTTGGAGGCTTCCCACCTATGGGTGACTGGAGTCAGTTTGCTGCTGCAGCTGGTGGCGCATCAGGTGGAGGGGGTGGAGAAGGCACTGGTGATTATCAGATCGGTAACTACAGTCAGATGAGTTCAAATTATGGTCCAACCAGCCGTTTGAACAGCCGCAATATCTCTGCAGGGGACAAGAGCAACAGAGGGTATAGGCCCTACTAAGGTAGGCTGATATGTGTGATTTGTGTGATTATAGTTTCTAATTTTTGTACTTGCAAATTCATATGTACACATATACTTTTATAACAGTATTATTATTTTTTAACTCATTTTCATGAGCTTTTTTAAAGAACTGGTAAATCTGGCATAACTTTTACAAAGTCTTCAGAATACAGTTGGATTTGTAACCATTTAAATGGATGGTGAATGAATACCAATAGTAGTTTTAGAAGTAACACTACTGATGGTTTGTTTTATTCACATAATTAAAGCTTCTAAAAGACAGTGTTGTGTTGTAAGTGACATTAACATTCAGTTAATAGATATCAGGGTAAAGTGATTGAGGTGTTCATTGCCAATCCAGATGACATGGAATAAATCTGGTGCTATGAGCCAGAGTAGTATTAATGGAATGTAAAGTTGATGTCAGTAACTTAACCTCATTCATTGGGCTAAGCACTGTTTACATTAGGATTCAGGGGACCAGGAATAACTTGATAAGCTGCCCTCTGATTTTCCAGCCTTATTTATGACAACATTGTAATAAGAAGAATCTCAGAATAAATTTGGCTGATTTCTGCCCCAACATGCAGTTATATACTAACCTTCTATCCCAAACCTTTCTGAAAAGGAATGATCCACAACATTATAAAATACAATGTTGAAAATCAGAGAATGACCCCTTGAAGGTCTTTTCACAATTAAAGTATTCTTTATCATAATCATAAGATGATATTTGTTTTTACTAACAATTTGGATGATTTATCCCAGGATGCTAACTGTCGGTACAGTAAGTATTTAAATGAATTTTAGATATCAATGTTAAGTCAGTTTCTGTGGTAACAGGATATTTTTAAACAATTTGGGTCATTTCTGTTTGCTCTGTTGTGTTGCTTTTGGTACTGTTGCTTTTCTGCTCTTTCACATTTTACTGTGAAGTCTTGTTTCCCTGAAACAGTCTCAAATATGCAGCTCATTTTTACTTTCAATTATCAGGGCTCGAAAATAACTTGAATTCCAGCTTGCCCTTTGGACAAGCAGCTCTCAAATTTTGCTTGCCCTGGGCAAGTCTTAGTTTACCTTTTATTTTCATGTCGTTGGCAGACGACTTGCCTGGGCCCTTGCCTATTGGGTAAGGGAGAATGAAAAGTTCTGCGCCCGGTAGAAAAATTTACTTGTCCTGGATGACTGGACAGCACTTTTTTTGAGTCCTGATTATGTATTGCAAATTAACACTCCGGTGGGTCAATAATAGGAGTGTCAAGGCAAAAGAGAGTTCTGTTGTTGTTGTTGTTGTTGTTGTTGTTGTTGCTGTTGTTGTTGTTGTGTCTGTGTCTGTTGCTATTGTTTTTCAGTCACTAACATTGTGTACTTTAAATGCAGGTATTGTAGCAGTGAGTAACAGACAGTTCAGCAAGTGAAGTACACACAGTTGAAATGGCAGAGTAGACAGACATTCGCAGCCATGGAATCTTATTCAGTTTCCTGTGAGTGTCTAGAGTATGAAGACTAGAAAAGCTGTGACCCTAGACATTGAGATGTAGACAAACAATAGTAACAGTTTTAAGTCTTTTGAATTTTAGTAACTCAATTTTTTATTAGATCTTAGTGTGTGGTGTTAGTAAAATGTAATCATCTCAGTAGTCTAAAATTGCACCTTCTGGATTAAACAGGATGGATAGATAGATTTATTGTCCTCCGGGTTAGAGATAAAAAAAATCTGTAATGGTAATGTAGCACAGCAGAGTTCAATTGGATGTTGCCCAATTTTCAAGTGCAAATATCAAACAATTGGAGATTCTACGCATATCTCATAGTCATCAGTTTAAAATTTTGGGAGTTGAATAGTCCATTTTCGCTATATTAAGATTCCAACATTGCTCCGAGGCTTGGGGGAATAAAACAAAAGAAATTAATTATTCATTCCTCAACCTCACTTGATTTGTTTTGCTTTATTTCCCCAGCCTCAGAGACAAGTTAGAATTTTAATATATTGAAAATGGCCTATTTCACTTGAAGTTCTTCAAGCAAACCAATTGAGTTTGTAATGGTAGAGAAACAAGTCAGTACAAGGGTAGAAGCCCATCTATAAATATCATAGATTAGTGTCTATGTGCCCAGTCTGTGTATGCAGTGTAAAATATGGAATTAATTTTAGAAGCAAGACAGGTAATACAGCACTACAAGCTCTTTCTTTGTAAGGTTAAGGGCTTTTTTAGTGTTTGGCACTGAGGATAGTAAAAGAGTTTTTGTCATACAACTTCTAATTATTGAGTAATTAGTTATTATCGAGTATCTGATCAGGAAAACTTGAGTAATATTGCACCTGGTTTGTGTTGAAACTGGTAGCATAGTTAAATTAAATATTTAATATAAATCAACAAGGATTACTTAGCAAAACTGTGGGGGGAGGGGGTTTATAATAAGGCAGTCATCTCTATATTAGTTGAATTAAAAATATGAACTTGGAGTGTTAGAGTCAGTCTCTTTAAATTTAGACATTTAGAGATTCAGACATTCTATTGAATAAAATTTGTAAGATACAGCATCTACACTCTAAGAAGGTATGTGCAGCAAAACAGGATGTCGCTTAGATTGAAACAGGGTAAACGATTTGGGGGAAGGAGATAATGGTTATTAAGTGCAGTCAATTTTTATTTGGAATAATTTTTTTAAGCACCTAAATAAAACAGCATTTTGATAGGAATACAAGTCAGGTTTTATTTTAAAAGGGATATCGCTTTGCAGTGTTTAGTGCTCCTTGATTCTCCTTCACAACTGTGTACTGTAACCAGATCTTGTAACAGATTAATGTGGCGTAACCTGAATTTTGAGCGCTCTCCTTGAGTCTCGCTCTCCTGAGTGTGTGTCATTTTGATTCAATTTTCAAAAAGGTTTATGACGCCAGGATTTTATAAGAAAAGCTATGAAAGAGTTTGCTTTTTGATTGTGAGGACCATCTCCAAATGTGTCTTTTGCAGTTGTAGTTGGGTTGTCTAGCAACGTTTGGAGAGGTAATTATAAAAGATGCAACACAGCGCTTCTCTCAAGCGTTGTAAGACAGGCAAACGAAGGAAGGTGTGGTGAGGTACATGGGTCCTCAATGGGGTACTATTAATGAGAAAAACTAAAGGGATATCCAGCCTAAAAGAAAATGCAATAAGCTTTCCTTGTGCGTTTTCTGGTTTCAGAAGTTTTAACCTCGCCACGCAATTTTCCCTTATTGCGTGACGAACCACAACGACGTGTGTTTAAGAGGCTTACGTGATCCGGGCGATCGTACTCTGTCACGCGACAACAACTTCTGGTTCCATAGCTGGAAGTAAATTGAGACTTAATTACGTCATATTTAGAACAACTTCGAGGGTGTTTAAAAACGGGAAGAGGTAGCTTTAATTTCGTAGAATATTAACATAGAAGAGAAGAACGGTGAACGAAAGTTCGGTTAGAACATGGTTTATGAAAGTCCCACCACTAGTAAAACAAATATACTCGAGTTATTTGGACATAATGAGGTTTGTAAAATAGAGACGCTGTACAAACGATTGGGTAAGTTTCCACGTTTTGTACATTTACGTTGTGTGCAAATAAATTTTCTTCTTTGTATGTTCGTGTTTTGTTTTGTTTTTGATGAGATCAAGTTCTTTGCGTTGCACAAGGTCCCAATATTGGGTCGATATTCTTACTACAAACGTCTACAGTGCAACCTCCGGTTGCGACCCCCTCTCCTAAGCGACCAGTTTTCCAAAATACCAAAAGTTTCCAAGTCAAATCACTATATTTGGAACCTTTTGTAAGTGGCCGCGACCATTCCTTTAGAGCTAAAAGTTTGAAAATTTCTTTTGTTTTTAACGTTCGTGAGCAACCACTTGACAGATAATAGAGCGGAGATTGGATAATAAGGCGTTTGACATGATCGCATTCCTAAATAGTTCAAGAGACGGAAATTTCTCAATGGGAGGTATCGGATTTTTTTCTCAAAATTGACTTTTCATATGAATGTGTAACATTTCAAACATGCGGTAACTCTCTGCAGTTACCAGATGCCAATGAAGCAAAATTTTGACCCAATGTGATCCTCTCGTAAGCGACCAGGATTGACATTTTCGGTGGTCGCTCACGGGAGGTTCGACTGTGGTTGGTTTTCTCACGTTTCTTTCCTTTGTACAATCGCGAGTTTGTCACTTCATACAAAGAAGAAAAAGTGTTTCTCCTTCCTACATGAGCTTACATGGAAAAAACGGCGCCATTTTTCTCCGTGGCCCAAAAATCGAAGGGGGATTTTCAAATATGCACTCGATTTATGTATGAAAAAGATGAACCAACTACGCTGCTGCTTGTACAATGTATGGGGAGGCGGGTGTGGATAAATGCGCGTCTTCGTGTTTCATTTTCATGCAAGTCAAACTCATTTTCATAAGAAAAGTTTAGCGCGAGGACTCGTTTTGAAACAGAGGCAAAAAGCAACTCGGAAATGGCCTATTTTCAAAAGGGTCCCTTTTTGCCGAGGGGGCGGCGGGGATGAGCACACATGATCAACACACACTTGCCCTCTTTGCTCTGAAATCTCCAGGGTCACGATCTATAACAGGGCTTCCCATCCAACCACCCCCTCCCCGACATACACTCACCCACTTCCATTCCCGATAAGAGTTGATTTAAATCCCTTGAGAAACTAATTTTTTTTTTCATTAAAAAAATGTTTGTATGTAATTGACCATGATAAACATAAAATAGATAAACGTTTGACATTGTTTCGCCTTCATGGTTCGTATGATTTGACTGGCTTAAATACCAGTAGAAACGACAAATTAAACTGTTGCAGCTGCCAGTCCAAGTAAATCAACGCAGCAGTTACTACTTTACAAACACTTGCCCTGAAAAGGCTCAGCGACAACACAGACTTCACCTCAGAGAGTTGTTTTGATTTAATCATTATCAGCAAAATGCAGACCACAGGCACGCATTTGATAGACCATCCATTTCCTGGGGGATATTTCTAGAAATGAGGGAGGAGTCGCTGCAAACACGAATAACTCCCGAAATTGTCAACTGTAACAATTTTCAAAACTGAAAAAAAGTTATTAAGAATTTCAGATCTTTGGAAATCCCTCGAGGTTAATTTATTTGCAGCTGTGTTAAAGAAGTCTAATGGTTGCGTTCAAGTTGGAACTTTGTAGCAGATGCCGGTCGGGTCCCTCATAAATTTACGGTCTCACTGGGGTCAAAGTGGCGGGAGCTGAACAATAACATAACAATAACATCACATATTCCAGAAGAGAGATGACCTGTTGACTGACATTTTGGCAGTAAGGAACGATCGCTCTGTGCATTCTGCAACGAAAACATGGAAAGCAGTTGAGCCCTGCAGGCTAATGTGTATACATATGGCCTGTATTAGAAGAAAGCTCTGAGAAAGGTGGGTAAAATGTGCTAATTATGACTATGTTAATGACAGAAAATAAGACAAGAAAGAATATTGCGTTATTGTTTATCGCTATGGAGCGATTTGAAGAATCGACATTTAGCAGCTCGGCATAATTTGTTGGACGCAGTGAATGGTTCATGGATCTCAGTTTGCAATAGATATCAGGTTTATTTTTCCTCATCAAAGCTTGCTCGCTTTCTACCGGGGAAGGGTATTTGTTTTGTGATTCGTTTAAGGTGATGTTAGACTGAGTCACATGGAATCCAGAAACAGACTTAAAATGTTCAGTCTGAGATCGATGCTGCGCAAAGTTTGAACCAAGCTCTAGAATGAACAAGCTACACTGAAAGGTCAACGCGAACGTCAGCGGCGTGACCTTGATAAAAACTGATCGAATTCTTTGGGCTTTTTCCAAGCTAAGTTTAAAGCAAAACAAAAACCGGAAAAGCAAAGAGAAGGGAGGCTTGCCTAATGGAAACATTGTTTACTTCTTGCCTTTTGCAAATACCAGACAAATATGAACTTATTTTCATAGTTCATGTTTCGACTATCTATTTATATATCCAGAAAGATGAAATGAGTACCTCTCCTCTTTTATTTTCAGAACACCTTTAAAAATGCTTTCAGAATTTTAATTCATGACCGAACTGTTTTAACGAAACGAGTGGTTTAGACAGATAAGAAAATAGGAGGAGCGCGAATTCCAGTGCTAAAACTCGTTGGTAGACAAATTCATGCTGGCAAGCGTCTGTCAGATAAACAGGGTCCATTTTGGTTTTGTATATTTCCAGCTTTTATGACTCACTGCCAACTGGTTGTGACATGTACAGACCCAAAAGAGAGCTAACTTCCAGACAACCAACTGTTACATTCATGTAATCTGTTGAAAACTAGCTAGTGACTCACTAGTCTGTTGGTCAAGACGGAGACTGGACACACTTAGATGCTGTCAATGTCACCTCCCCCTGCACCCTTTCTCAGACCCCTCCCCTATCGGGATTAGCGTTGATACCATGCAGACTTGTAACACATGTTTTAAAATCTCCAATTATCGTTCCAGGAACTTCTTCCCCTCATAGACCTATTCCAGACTTATTATTTGCATTTCTGACGTGTGGATCTTGACATCATGAGATCGTTCAGGATCACTCCCTCAAAAGGGGCGTGATAAAACAGGGCGCTTGATTTGCAAGTCGCAATACTAGAAAAGTACGTACAGGTAAAAATGAAAGGTTTTTCCTTTCACTTACCGCCTGTTTATACATTTACAAAAGCTCTGAAGTTTCAGGGAAAACAACGCATTCTTTCATATTTTATGTTACACTTGAAGCCAAGTGAAAAAAAATAACACGATCATGATCGATTGAGTCCATTTGCACTTCCATGTGGCGAGTAATATCAATTAGTTTTATTCGTAGAATTCCACTAGCACACTATTATAGGAACCGGGAGCGAGCCTTCTAATTGCTTGAGAATAACCTACTGACTGTTCTATATCCATGCCTGTCTATACAAAATACCATTTAGAATCTTTACGAAAACGCGAAGTTAAAATCATTTTGTTCAAAACTCAAACGTTTGACCAGATCTTCACACGGCCATGGTCAAGCCATTAATTAAATTGTGCGTTCACGTCTTTGTCGGTCTGTGGGCGATGCTAACTGGCTGTAAGTATACAATAGTTCAGCCAATCAGATTGTGGAATTTCCAATCTAGTAGAATTCTTAGTGCACAGTGGCTGGATGTCTTTTTCAAGATGGTAAAGTTTTCTTTTTACGAAGTTTCGAAGGAAGCATGGACAAATTACTGGATACTTCATTTCCCGAGAAGACTTTAAATATAATACCACTTTTATTGAATGCACTGAGGGAAGTCAGTTTTTCAAGAGGTGATAGTTGATTCGGCCTTCGGCCTCGTGAACTTGTCTAACTTTTGCTCCTCGGAAATCCTTGTGTACACACATAAAGAATGTTCCCGCGGAAATTATGCAGATTACAAAAGCGAAGTCGACGAATAAATATAAAGTGGAAAAGTTTCATACCTTTTAATTATTTGTTGGCTTTTTGATATCATCTACTGGTCGGGGGCCTCCCTTTTCGACAAAAAAAAATTCTGAATTAGTCATTTTCGTTGTTGTTTTAAGAGGACGGTTTAAAACTGTACCAAGATATTTGTCCTGGTTTCCGCCCCGCTGCCTTTCCGCTTTGTTCAATATCGTTCTCGCTGTGCGACTATCAACCCCTCATTCAAGCAACTCGATAATACGTAGCATTCAGGCCCCATACTTAGCTTTTTATCAAAGTTATCAGGAAAAACAGCGCGGATTTAAGTGAAATTACAACAACAACAACAACAACAACCATTTATTTGTACTCACAATTTATAAAATAATTACAATAAACATTAAATTAGTATAGAGTACTGCCTGCCCAAAATAACCATAAGGGCTAAAAAGAATGGGCAGACATTAAGTTACATAGATTATTTATACAGTTATCGGTCGGTAACACACTTACACACACACACAAATATAAAGATACAAACAGAATGGAAACTTACAGCGGAACAGAAGATATCCTTATGAATTAATTAAAATAATTGTAATATTTAATATGACTCAATAAAGTGTATTTTTAAGCCTTGAGGTGATTCATGTTGAATGGCCACAGTGTAAAAAACCTGTGGCTTCTGTTAATTTTGTTGTGTCCCCTTTATTGTTTTAAAAATACAGAGACTTTTGTCTCTAGAGCGTTGGTCCCATTAGAATGCCCTCTCAGAGCGATTAATTTACATGTTGATGATGTAGAGCGTTTTGCATAAAATTGTACATCAACAAAGGAAGCTCTGTGTTTATTTTCAGATCTTTTAGATTTCCACAGTTTTCGCTGAAGAGTAACCTGGTTTAGGTGAGTGCCTAAATTGTGTAACCAATAACAAACCCAATGGCAACCAAATATATCGCATTTTAAAACTTTTCTCGAAGAGATATTATTGAAATATGGCGATTGAGTTTATTCTTCAGCACGATTTTCTAAATTGAATGTTAACTGATAGGTCAATAAGTCTCACAGAACATACTTGCAAAAACATTTATGATGCTTTCGTATGATGTATGGTGTACGTGTTAGTGAGGACAGCTTCACTTAAGTATTCCTTGTGGATTATCCTATCGGGAGCTCAAATAGTGAGATAAAACATGTACATCGATGTTGTTGATCGCGCACAGAATCTGGTAGTAAACGGTGCTACAAAACAAAGGAGAAGCTGCTACAAACCACGCAAATGGCTGATATGGCGTGAAGGGATATCAGGTCATTGAAGGAAACTTCGAGGTCTGGAGAAGCTGAAAACCCCCAAATCATGAAAAGACCTGAATTACTTCGCAGAGTCTTCATGCAAAAACTGCGTGTGGATTCAGCAATGAATACTGTACAAAGGTAAACAAGGTTGTCATCTTGGAATACAAATTGCGATGAGCGACTCATAATTTATCATTGTAAGAACATCAAACAGAGTTTTTCTCACGCTGCCTTGGTACATATATATGTCGACGGGAGGCAAGGCAGTGGTTCTTAAGCTTCTAGGAGCTGAGGTCCGCGCATTTTTTCGAGTGATTTTCGCTTTAATGGAAAAGATAACATTGTTGGTGATTTCGTTGATTCTTTGCCTAACACCTCACTACAATGAAGCCCTAATCCTAATTAGCAAGGAAACAATACATATTCCATTTGCGTGTGTTTATGAAACCGGCAGCGCACAATTGTTTGACATTTCAAGCGTCACGATAGGATACCCTTCTTTCTAGCTGTTTGCGAAAGCTCAAGCGTCGAGCAAAGCCGGAGAGTTTGCTTGTTTGTTGTTAAAAAAGGGTAGACATGATTATTTTTTTATGTCACACAAACAAAATCGTTTCAAAGAATAGGCTTTTGGTGAGGTGAATCCAATAAACAGATATCTGAACCTTTGTTGCCTTATTTCTCTTCTAAACGCCCCGGGCGTTTATTTCAAACTAGGGTTGGTAGAACCGGCGCTTATTTGCTTCTTGTTCATCAATTGTGACACCCACGTATCTCGCCATTATACCTAAAGCTTCGAGTAAATACACCTGAGGGACTTATTTACAACTTTAACCTTGACACCCAGCTACGGGAGGCCATTACTTAATGAACCCATCCGGGAACCGACGTTTACTAATTACCCTTCCACGAATTCATGTAGATTAGGACATAATCTTGTCGTTACAAGTAAAGATATAAAATATCATTTACTCACTTGTATCTTTACCATCTGTGGGTATATAACGAACTCACAACGTGACCAGCTCCCAGTTGGCTTGATGGCTCATTTGGCAGAGCACTGCACCATTATCGCAAAGGTCATGGGTTCGAATCCCGTTCAAGCCTGAATTTTAATATTTGTTAGGCTTTAATTTCACAGCTGTCTTCATAATCTTGCAATCATCGGTCGTCTAGTTAGGTGTAACTAAAAGGCGGCTTTATTTGGGGAAGGAAGCCAGGGAGGGATGGGTGGGAATAATGTGAGGCACGTTTACTTAACGTTTTCCCGCCTTTTTGAAAGCCATACAAATGTAGTGCGAAATACTAGGTAACTTCTGCCATGTCAAATACCGCGACAAAACAGTAATCGCTCCTCCCACCTACCCCACCCACACAATTCTCAGATGCCAAAGTCCCGCGTGGGCCAACTAGTTTTTCACCCTCCCCACCCTAACGCTCTTTCTTGTCGTTTGCAGTTTATAATCGACACAATGACTCTGAGTGTTGACGGCTTTCTCGCCAAGATTGGCAGCATGGGCCGGTTCCAATGGATTCTGGTCTGTGTGGTGGGTGTCATGTTGGTCCCCGTCACGTTTCAGACCCTGATCATGACGTTCCTCGGTTTAGAGCCCCCCTGGAGGTGCGTCCGTAACAGCTCCGTTTGTAACTTCACTCGTAAGTGTGTCCAGCTGTTTCCTTTCGCTATTTTAAAGGTTTTGTCGGTATTTGTTTGGTAATTCCATCTTGCTCCTTAAGATGCTTTGGCGATAAAGTTAATTGTCATAGATATCTTCTTCACCCTGGTTTCAACAACAACAACAAAACAGTCTGTAAAATCTGCCTATTAAAAATAAATCATGCAAGCCAACTGTGTATAGGGGACATTCGGTCATGTAACGGAAAAGAGAAATTAATATTGAGACCAAATTAATAATGAGATCGAAGGCAAATCGATCGAAAAAGTAAAAGAAACCAAATTACTTGGCTTGGTAATTGACGAACACCTCTCATGCACAAGGCATATAGACGAAATGAGCAAAACGGTATCCTCAGCCATAGGTTCCCTTAAGCGTGTCGGACCATTCATCTCTGAAAGTACCCCTCTCCAAATCTACCAAGCGTTGATTTTATCCCACTGACTATTGTAGCCCTGCTTGGGGTGAACGCAACTTTACCTTGAGCGATAAACTCCAACAACTCCGAAATAGGGCTGCTAGGGTCATTACCAAGTCCAGTTATGACACAAGTGCCAGTTTCCTCTTAAATAGATTCCAATGGGACAATCTTTCCATTCGCAGAAAAAAACGTAAGGCGATGTTGATGTTTAACACAATTAGGGGGCTTTCTCCGGCGTACCTGCAAAACTTATTTAGCATACGCAGTACACCGTATAATTTTAGAGACTCTGAGATCAAACTGGACTTGCCCAAGCCGCGCACAACTACTGCAAGCGTGGCTTTGGCTATAGCGGGGCGCTATTTAGGAAAAGCCTACCCGTTTATTTACGGAAATCAGACTCTCTTGGACGCTTCAAAAGGGAAATTGACCAACTTTATAACAAATGTCAGTCAGGCTCTCACACGGCAATCTTGTAAAACAGTGTACTTATAATTGAACTTCTTTTTTTCATACTATTTTAATAATTCATTGAAGATTCTACCGTGTTGAAATAAATAAAGTATATATGTATGTATCTCTCCCCGCCTCCCGAACTACCTCCCCCTTAATATTTTGTCAGGCTGCAGGAAAAATTCGGCGGAGCACAAGACAAGGACCTTGTCGATGTTTGAATCTTCTCGGTTTGGAGTCTAGCCAAAGCAACAGCAGTTAGCACCATTGTTTGCTCAATAATTGCAAAGAGCAAGTCTACTTACACAATGATTTATCGTTGTTTTGTAGAGGAATTCAGTCCAACGGGTGATGATCCAAACAAGAATTTTAGATGCCGCATTAATGAGAGTGAATGGGAGTTTACCAAACCTTACACGTCCATCGTCACCGAGGTACACCAGATCTAACTTGAAGTAATATCTTCTATTTATCGATTTTTGTATCATCAGTCTAGTCTTGTTTCCAAAACCAAGGGGATAAGTACAGGGGAATAGTGTACAACATGTTTTGAGCAAGGTATTCAAGGTACAGTGGAACCCCGCCTTGCAGGAACCCTGTCAATACGCCACCTCGTTATTACGACCACTTTATTCTGGCCCAAAAAAAAGCTCAGTCAGTCATTTTCTTATTTAAAGAACCCCTTTAATACGGCCACCCTGTTAATATGCAGTACGGCCAGATTTTTGTGGCCTGTTGGTGACTGCATTAACGGGGATCCACTGTGATTGCAACAAGAAGTTGCACTGAGTTTTTCATTTTGATCGACTGATGTGTTGAGCGCCATCCTCTGCCGCTTTCCAGCAGCTGTTTATACGAAGATCGTTATTTATTTTATTTGTTTTTGCCTTTGTTTCAACAGTGGCGTCTGGTTTGTGGCAAATCTATACTGGGTGTTCTGACTAACTCTATCATGTTCTTCGGCTGGTTTGTTGGGAATGTGGTGTTTGGAATCTTGTCAGACAAATATGGTCGTCGTAAGATTCTCTTTCTGTCTTCCAGTCTCGTATGCTGGGTGGCCTTTGCAAGTTCTTTTGTCCCGTGGTACTGGCTTTATGCCATCCTCAGATTCATCATCGGCTTTGGTCTAGGTAAGTATCACTTAGGCTCAGGTGAAACGTCGAACTTCACATGAGACGAACTAAATTGCAATTTGATTCGATTCAAACGGGTAAAGCTCAACCGCTGGGTCAAACGTCAAACTTAATTCGAATTTAGATCGACAAGCACGTTTTATCTGTTTACTTTAGAGAGATAGGACGCGTTGGTCGATCTAAATTCAGTGGGATGAACTCACTTGAGTCAAACGTCGAAGTTTTCGTGAGCTTAATTCGCTCAGTTTAGTTCGTGTCATGTGTAGTTCCACGTTTGACCCGGGCCTTACTTACTTACCAGTCAGTTTTTTTTAAACTTTTTATATCATTTGACAACATTTTTGTTGAATAAGCTGTTTACCCTGAGTCCATTTCCTAGCCTGAAGTCTAGCCCTTGAGTCAAAAGTGCTTTTGATGCGCTCGGTCAGGGGACTAATACCCAATTATTCCTCTCTGTCCCTAGGAGGAGCCATTGTGTGCCTTTTCATTATGGCCACTGAGTACGTAGGTCCCACGCACCGCGCCATGGCAGGCACCTTTACGTGGTACTTTTGGACCGGGGCTCTGATGATGATAGCTTTGTTGGCTTACCTGATAAGGGACTGGAGGAAACTTTCTATGATCACCTCTGCTCCAGGCCTCTTGCTGTTCATCTTTTGGATGTAAGATGGAGATGCCAACTGATCAATTGATGCTTAGTTTTTTAACTCAAGGGAGGCGTGGTGGCCTCGTGATTAGTGCGCTCGACTCCGGATCGAGCGGTCCGGGTTCGAGCCTTGGCCGGGGACATCGTGTCGTGTTCTTGGGAAAGACACTTTACCCCACAGTGCCTCTCCTCACCCAGGTGTATAAATGGGTACCGGTGAATTAAATGCTGGGGGAAACCCTGCGATGGACTAGCATCCCATATGGGAGTAGAGATACTCCTAGTCACTTCATGCTACAGAAACCGGGATAAGCTCCAACCTGATGGGCCACTTGGCTCGTATGCAGACTTCTTACATTTTAAACTCAAATATCATACAATTTACCCGGTGTTAAACAATGGTTCTATTTATGTTTCAAAAGTGTTTTGAATGCCGAAAGGTTTTGACTTAGCTGGGTGTTTTTAACAACCAAGGGTGAAGGAGGCGGGATGGCAATATTTCGTCATTTCATAACAAACCTTGCGCTCTTTTATTTTTCTTGTCCAGACTTGTTCCTGAGTCAGTTCGCTGGCTGACGACGCACAAAAGAACCGGAGAGGCGGAGAAACTTTTGAAGCAAGTGGCAAAAACTAACAAGAAAACAATGCCCGAGGAGAGCCTGGGTCTACCGGAAGATCAAAAAGTCACAGAACGGGAAGCGGGTTTTATGGATTTGTTTGGATCCCGTTCGATGACAAAGAAAACTGTTATCTCTTGGATTTCTTGGTGAGAGGTAGCTTAATTAGTAAATTTATATTGGCCGACGTACTAGATAATGCCCAAGGCTGATGGTCTACTGAAACAGTTGACCGAGAAGTACCAAACCTCGCGATTATCTGAGAAATTTGATAAAAGATTCAGGTCCCATCCATACTACACCGGAGGAATTTGAAAACGCAGCTTTATTTCTACAGCTCATGAAAACGGAGACGGAAGCTTTTCAAAAACGCTCTTTAAACCGGAGGAATTTAAAAATGCCAGCTTTTCGGTTTCGTGTGGACGGAGAACATTTTGAAAACGGAGCTTTTCGAAAACGAGACATTACGATAATAATATGATTTCCCTGCCCGGGTTTACCTTAACTACAAATCCAAAATGACTGGTGATTGGTGCGTTCTCAAATTCCTCCGGCGTATAGTGTGGACGGAAAACATTTGATGTGTTTTCAGAGTGAAACTTCCGTTTTCAAATTTCTCCGGCGTAGTGTGGACGCGGCCTTAGAAATAGACTTGAGAATAAAACGATTTAGAATTTCAGGCAATGATCGTGTTTAGAATAACTCCGCGTTATCTTCTTGTTTCCTAACAGGTTTGTTAATGCTCAAGTGTACTTTGGTGTATCGTTAGGTTCTGTTCTGTTAGGTGGCAACATGTATCTTAATTTCTTCCTCACTTCGTTGGTCGAAATTCCTGGCAACGCCTTTGCAATATACGCCATGAACAGGTTGGTCCGCTGTCAACTTACAGGAAATTTATTTAAAGAAGTTAAGACGTTTTTATGGAGAGGTTGTGTACCAGATTTAGTTTCGTGATAGCTTTAATTTGACAGTGATAAACAAACTAAATGACTTCAGAACATAGCGAGATTCGTAGGTAAAATATAAATTCACTTTTTAATCGACGTTATCCTCGGCGTCGTCGTCGTGGTTACTTAAACTCCCTATTGGTAGAGAACAAAATCGTCGGAGCCTATTTGTTGGTTAGCTTTGTTTCTCAAAAGAAGGCGTTTTCTTTGTGTTTTTGGAAAACTGAGAAATAGTTTTTCCGACAGTTGTCGGGAATATTTGTTCAAGAACCTTCAGAATGCCGAGTGAATAAACCTGACTAATATCATTTTGTGTTTTCCCCTCAGGTTTGGACGAAAGAAAGTAGTAGTTATTGGTTTAGTTGTGGCAGCTATAGCTAATTTGCTAGTAACAGTCATACCAGACGACAGAGATAACGCAGGTGACGCGCTTGAAATGATTTATGCCCAATATCTTTTGTTGTTTGTCGTATCTCCAGGTTGTCTTCTTTGTAAAAACTTGGTCTAAACTCGTAGACGTCTAACTCGTCTTTTATTGATTTATTGAAGCCCCAGTCGCAGGTTTAGGAGATAAGCTTCCAGGACTTTATTTGTAAGGAGTCCTTAGGTAAACAGAACGAGCCTTCAATGTGACCATCGCAGTTGTAATCGCAATTCAACCAAGCTACATATAGGCCACAGGTTCGAATCTTGTTGGAGCCCCAAAATCGTTTTTTGGGCTTAACTTGCAATTGTTTAAATACCGATTACAACTGCGTTGGTCACATCTTCATTTTATTTGTATTTCCGCAGTTCACATCATTCATTCTAAGAAGGACCTACCTTGATATGCAATTCGTTTCTTTCTGAATTGAAGAAAGTTACACATTACCGTACCCGAACCCTTCCATGACCTCCAAGAAGACTGTAAACAATGGCAGTTGAAATTTATTTGCTAAAATTATTTATTAACTGAATTTCTCTTTGTTACGTTGTTGTCTTCTGTAGGGTTTGTAGCAGGACGTATAATCTTTGCAATGGCTGGGAAGTTCTCTGTCATGAATTCTTTTGACGCCATCTTTGTGTTCTCGTCCGAGTTGTTCCCTACCGTTGTGCGGTGAGAAAAAAAATGCTTGACCTTTTTTGATTTTAAGTCTCAGTATTTATGACCATATCCGTCTGGCAAAGGTCTCGGGAACCTCTGGACGTCTTGGTATATGTATTCCAAACAATAGGAAATGTTTATATTAGATAAGAAGCCATTTTAAAAGGAGAAATTTCGACATTTAGAAATGGAAACCATGACACGTTAAAGATGCAAGGTCAAAAAGAAAGACATTTTTGATAATTTTAATGCTTGAAAGACAAACATGAAATAACTGAGATACTACTCGCGCTCTCATTGGTCGATAGGTGTGTCTAGATGAGGGTATATGTTAACACGGTTGTGACGTTTAAGATTCGCGCGTATTCTTGCGAAATAAAGATATAAAAGCAATAGAGCACTTTTCCCGTGTTTACATTGCCTCATCTGAACACTCCAGGGGTTGGGAAAATTCGAGACAGTTATTCAAACCCTTGGCTGCGTCTCGGGTTTGCATAACTGTTTCAAATTTTCCCAACCCCCCCCGCCCCCCCCCCTCGTGTTTGGATGAGGCTATGTAAACAAGGAAAAGGTGCTCTTGACTTTTGCTTAAATGGAACGGTGTTAAGAACATAGAAACTTAAATTTCCTTTTTCACAGAAATGTTGGGCTTGGCACATCTTCTGCTGCAGGAAGACTTGGCGCCATAACGTCTCCGTTTGTCATCTGGCTGGTAGGTGTAATACAACAAGCTTAGCCTGTTTATCCTGTGTGACCAGGCTTTTGCTTTTTTGCGCGAATCTTTGCATTGCTCCTGTCGTACGAATCGCGATATTGACCGGGCCGCGCCGAACACGAAGGAAAATTGTTTCTGCATCCTCTTTATACTCATCTTGGAGAGCATAGATGGTGCAGTGATTAGAGCGCTCGCCTCCCGCCAATACGGCCCGGGTTTGATTCCAGCCCAGTGTTGTGTTTGCCGTTTTGTTCTCGTCTTACTCGGAGGGTTTTTCTCCGGGTTCTTCCCGATCCGGTTTTACTCCCTCCACAAAAACCAACATCTCCAAATTCCAATTCGACCAGGATAGAGGACCTGCATGAAAACCACTCAAGGCTGATGGGGCTTCCTCTCTAAATATTGTAATCATTCAATTATTTCTACCCGGGAGGTATGCCCTATATTTCTAGCGACTCGGATATGCCCGGTTAAGCCAAACGAGCCCTGCACTGCAGGTTAGAACCTCTTGAGTATACAAGCAATGTTCCGCTGTACACAGACATTTCCCTTGGCGAAAAATGTGATTTCTGACGATTTAGGGACGAATTAGTCAGAAATTATTATTCTGACGGAACAATGGAGAGGTTCGCGAGGTGTCATGGGAATTTAGGGACCAGTTAGGCTTTTGGCGGGAGAGTTACGTCATTCTAGGTTGCTTAGTCTCCCTGTTCGTGCACATTTTTCATTAACTTTTGTTACAACACCTTGTAAGTATAATTGCAAATGTCCTACCTTATTAATTTGTATCCTTTCCTCGCGGACTCGTGCTGCCGCCATAGATGAGGAATACGTTTTCACATATTCTTTAGCCAAGTCTAAAAGGTGTTTTTTGCAGGATTTCGTCTCTGGCGTAGCACAGGTTCTACCCTGCAATTGTTAGAACCAATAGTTGTAATTTGCGAGGATATAAATTATCTTATACGACGGAATACATCTGCATCAGATGAGTGACTCACTGATGCATCCTCAATAAACTACTCACATTGAATGTCTCGTGTCAGTGTAATCAGAATTCTTGTTCTGCGTGTATTCGCAAAAGACAAAAACACAAAATGCCGGAGTCCTTAAATACTGACTTGTGATTTTCTCCCACAGAGTCGTTACATGGCTCAGTTGCCTTACATCATCATGGCGGTGGATGCATTCGTGGCAGGAGTTCTATGTTTACTCTTACCTGAGACTAACAAGACTCCAACAGCTGAGACGCTAGATGGCAGTGATTCGCACGCATTGCCGGCCCTTCTGGCGGACAAAAACGACGATGACGAAGATCAAGAGAAAATGACAGTAATGTGAAGATACAAGAGTGCAACAAGGGAGGGGAGGGTGATACATGCTTAATGCCCGTGCTGGTCAGCGGTGCAAAGTATTCCTACAATCTTGCACAATTTAAATGAAAAATTAAGACCACCCCTTCCCCCATTTCAATGATGGAAAAAATGGCGCGCTTTTGGTTTAGCGCCAGTTCATCATTGATTCGGAGGCGGGGGGGAGGGGGGGGGGTGGTTTTATTTCTTATTTTACTCTGACCAAGATTGTAGTGTCTCTTAGTGAAAGACACCTGTTACGGAGGTTAATAGATATTTACTGTTTTGTTCTTAGAAAGTAATTTACAATTAGACAGCTAGCTCGAGTTTTCTATGAGTGAGTAATTAACAAAGGCGAGGCCGAGTTGGTTATAAAAGATGAGAACCAGTAGTGTAATAGTTTTAGTAGACATTATAATGAATAGCGGTCGAAACCCTACAATATTAGTTTAGGTATTTTTGAGCCAATATTAAGAATGGTTTCCCCTTTGAAGGCAACACGCACGATCGTGGTCTATCGACGAATAGACCGGTCGACGAAAGAACCAATCACAATCGTGAATCAGCAATAGATAACGCTGATTGTCTATCAGCATTTAGTAGAATTCTACTAGTATACTAATGCAAATGCTGCAATCTGATTGGCTGAGTTACTCGTATACTATCAGCCATTAGAGTGCAGCGGCTGTCGGTCGTCCACGAAATGCACTGGACAATGTGCTTCTTACCACATTTTGACGTCATCTGTGATCTATTACTGAACAGACGCACGGCAACATGGAATCTATTTGTTAAACAGAATGGCATTGCTTTTTATATTTTACCTTTTTTAATATTAAGAGTTTATATTTCGCTTTCTCTGAAAAATATGCTGTAAATACAAAGCCGAACGCTATTCTATGTTACTGTGTATAAATAGAAACGAAATGTCTCGATTATTGAAAACAATATTAATTGGTGTGTACCACACAAGTAAATAGTGCTTTTCGCGCTCTGATTGGTTAACTCGGAGGTGATTAGCAAGTACTATTCACCACCAAGCAGCCGGCGCGAGAGATTTTAGAATTTCCGACCGCTTGACACACATAAAATAACGTTTTGGTCCGCTAATTATTCAGCTTGTGTGGTATATACTAAAACAATTATTCACCTCGGTGTCGGTGAAAGTGATGGATATTTACCTCCACTTCGGTGAATAATTGTTAATTATTATAAGGCACTTTCCATACGATCACAAATTCCGGTTCGAAAATCAGAAAATTTTTAGTGACAAAAGGAACAGCTTTTTCTTGTAGACTAACGAAATGTCTCCACAGTTTCCGGCGAAATTAAAAAAGAGAACAACTTTCCGGGAAACGCCAAAATTATTCGAAAGTTTGTTCCCCA
Organism: Orbicella faveolata; assembly: GCF_042242905.1. Taxonomy (NCBI): domain Eukaryota; kingdom Metazoa; phylum Cnidaria; class Anthozoa; order Scleractinia; family Merulinidae; genus Orbicella; species Orbicella faveolata. The sequence continues at coordinate 30,342,445 of NW_028301540.1, forward strand.
AAGTTTCAGCTCCATTCGCCCGCATTTCTGTATTTCTGGAATTTTTCGTTGAATGGAAAGTACCAAGGTCTAAGCATAGTTAATAGAGGGAAATGGTGTATGAGCGCAAAGCAAATGATTGTGCACGGTCGTGGACCTTCCAACATAAATCGGCTTGGCATCTTTGTTTGCTCCCCTGATGTTTGCCGGACTTCATAACCAGTCCCCTCTATTAACTACGTCTAAGGTAGACTTGTTTAATTAAAGCTGAGGTAAGGACTATACGTCTGCACTGTAACCGCTACACAGCAGGTCAGAGGAGAAATTTTGAATAGATGAGCGGCGACTTAACAAGTATTGGTCTTGGCGTCAGACCCAGTTTAGAGGACAATCTTCTGAAAAAGTGTCTAAAAGTCGTTTACATAACTGACCCATTGGGTTTCCTATTCAGATGCTCGTTTAACATCACAGAAAAGCAGGTTGAGTTACGTCAATCTATGTAGAGTCCGTCAATGTAAACATGCTCATGGCAAGAGACTATATGCATCTCTCCACGCGGGCGTATAAATGGGTACCGAGGGGGATTCCGACAAACTGAGAAAGTTGTCGACAATATCCTGCGATGGACCAGCATCACATTCAGAAGGACTAGCAATCTTCTTAGCTTCTTGCCTTCATCTTACCTCCCTCACCGAGACGGGGGGATGGGGCGGACGGGGGGGGGGGGTTGAAGAAAGAATGCAAGTCGAACCGAATGAACGTTTACATTAGGGGCTTTTTAACTCTATGCTATAGTAATGATAATTAAGTGCCAGCTTTGACTTCACTTACCCTGACAAGTCAGCGCTGTAGTCAGGGAGAAACGAACGACGATGCACAATCTTAAAAGTTTGGCAAAATCTGCCAGCCAGGCAAACTCCCCCTCATCCATACCCAGAGGCCGAATTTTCTTCAAAATGGCCGACCAATCAGTTTGAACAGAGAAACAAAGCGCTACCATTTAATCTGTGCATTATGCTTGATGCTGGTTAAGAATTAAACATTGGGTGTCCTGAGTCATCGCTTATTTAGATTGCAGCCAAAGACATCATTTTGATAATTGTCTCTTCAAGAGCCTATTTTTGGTAAGATTATTTTTTCTCCGGGCCCGGGGGTTATCATCGCAAAAAAAAATTGAGTTTTAGCGGGATCCATAATCGATTATGGCTCCTGGTTTCAGAAGCGTTTTAAGTTTGTATTTAAAAGGCTGGCCTCTTGGGTCTTGCGTACAAAAATACTGCTCAGCTATAATACAACTCTCTAAACATTACGGCTGAAACCCTAACAAGTGTCATAGGCTTTTAATAGATGAACGTCACAAGTCTGCACTTTAACGATAAAAATATAAGACTAACTCTCTGCTCTTTCAGACTCTTTGAATGAATCCAAAATACATATCTTGCTTCTACAGCTAAATTGTAAAATAAGCCCGTAGTCCGAAGACTCCAAATTGTATTCGCGAGGGCCTATGACTAGAAAGGATTTTGCTTCTAAGTTTCGGGAGGGCCAGCTTATGTTCGGTGAGAGAGAGGGGCTTTAGAGGGGAGGGGGATTGTTGGATTTTAAGAAAGCTTTCATTTCATATTCATTCCCAGAAGCCATCCTCAGAGACCCAGGGACAGTTAGTTGGGGCGGGAAGAAATAAATCAGGCAAAAATTGAAGCGACGTCGAAGGTTTATTGTAAACTTTCGACGCTCATGCTGACGCGACAGTTGCCCTTTTAATCGCATCTCTCCGTAGTAGATGCTTTGCATGTTTATAGCCTGGTTTCCATATGACCACAGACGACTCTGACCCAATTTTGTAATTGCAGACGATGGCAGCTCAAACTTTTATCGCCGTAATGTGGAGTCCATCGGCAATCCATTGCGCGCTCGTGATCTGCAGTGGAACCCCGCCTTACGGACACCCTGTTGGTACGACCTCCTCGTTATTACGGCCACTTTATTCTGGCCCGAACAAAAGCTCAGTCAGTAATTTTTCATTTCAAGAACCCCTTTAAGAGTCACTGACTGAAAACATCGAGAATGGCTGGCCAGGTCAGAAAAATCGAAAATCCTGAGACTTTGCCTAAAGAACGCTTTTAGGGAACTACTTTCGAAAATGTTATTCCGATTTTCTTAGAATTTAGAGTCTTCGAGAAATTCGCAAACAACGAAAATATAGCTTTTTGCCTCATTAAATATGCAACAAATATCTGGAAAATTGACAAAGTTCTCGGTATTCCCATTGAAACAATTTACAAAACTAGAACACGGGGTAAACTCAGCATAAGAGCTTTACTTTTCTTCTATCTAACAATAAGAAGTTTTAAATTTTTCAAGCATTTTGAAGCATTCCGTCGACCGTCGAAGAATTGCCTTTTCACGCCCCAATGAAAACGGCAAAAATTGCGTAGTTTTACAGGCTTAAAACGCACCTTGGTATGTCCGATATGGAACTAAAACAAGTACTGTGCAAAAGAGTGTCGTTTCTACTATAATAATATGAAAAAAAATTTCTGGGCAATCGAGGTTCACACAGGTAAAATGCAAAAGTTCGCGACAGTAAATTTTAACATGTGTCTCGATTTTGATCTTGATGGAAAACGAATTAATTAGATACAATTAATGAAACGAAGAGGTTTTATTACAGTGATCCAGCCAGACGAAGGAAGCAAGTTTTCTTGAAAAATAGAGTAAGACTGTTTGAAATCTATCCCGCGATCTGACCTCGGTTGGAATTCTCGGCGGCCTAGTCCAAACGTCGCGTTTCTGCCGTTCCGACCTCAAATAAATTTGTCCCGGCAGTGGCAATGACAAGAGAACAGCGGTGATTCCAAACGTCGAGTTCAATCAGTCGCGCAGAAGATCAGAAGACGTTTGCTTTGCTGAAGGCCAATTTAAATGCTACAAATATTAGCAACGGCAGCTGATGCAGCAGGCTATGAATTCAATTCGGAACGGTATAAGAGCACGCCGAAGCCAAGTCGCGCTACACGGCATGCAAACTTTATTCATTCCCCCCCGGGGTGGGGGTTGGGGAGACTCGTATAAAAATAACGGGGGTGCTCGTCGTATATCTTAGGGGTTGATCTTCAAAAGGCTAAGTAATTGAAGACGCCAACAACGACAAAAAAACACTGTAAGAAATATATCGAGTAGACCGTTCTATAAAAAGACTTCTCAATTTTCGTCAATTATGCAAATAAGTTCACCTAGCCTTAAAAACGTTTGTGTTTGCTGGTGCGCGTTCTTACTGCCCAGATTTTTTGTTCCAAATACCGATTGAAGAAGACCAAAAGTTAATCAAAGTATTTATTTCGACCCGATATTGGGCAAACTAAAACGCCTTTTAAACTCGTAAAATTACGCAATTTTTACCGTTTCCATAGGGGCTTGAATTCTTCGACAGTCCACGGAACCAGGACGGCACTTAAAACTTTCAATATGCTTAGTTTATGCGGTGTTCTAGTCTTGTAAATTGTTTCAATGCGAATACCGAGAACTTCGACTCAAGCGCGGCAGTAGCATGACGTTTGAAACCATGCATGCACTCAGTTCGGCAGGCTGAATTAAAGTGGGCGCGACTACTTATAGCACGGCAGGCCTAATGCCGTTCCGCACGGCAGTAGCGCGACTTGGCTTCGAACGGCGTGCTCTTGCCATGCACGTGCGGAACTGAACCAGGGACGGCAGAGCCAGGGTGGGGGCTTAAGTCCTCCCCCCCACTCAACTTTTTACCACGGTGACATGGTTGACTACAGATTTACCAAGAATTTACAAAGCTATAACCTCGTACCAAATCTGTAGGAAGCTTTTCACGTTTACATAGTTTTAACCTTTCCGCAGCGTGCGCTTCCTTCCCACACACGGGGGGCTTGTGTAAAAGTGCAGGTCAGTCAGTACTAAGGCCGTAATATATCATGGAGGGCTGAGAAAGATGTATCAAGCTCATAATACCTTCAAAATATATTACTGTAAATGCACTCAGTAAAAGTACCTATCATTCAAAAATACCATTTCCGAGGCCCTAGATTTTAAATGTTTTTTGGGCGAGGATGCCCCTAGACCCCTCTACAAACTTGCGTCGGCGCCACTCGTTTTCAAGCTACCCACCTCCCCCTCCACCTTCACTTGAAAAAAGACTCCGCCGTCCCTCTGAATTCATATCCTGCTGCATCAGCTGCAATTGCTTTCTAGCATTTAAAAAGATCTTCAGCAAAGCAAACTTCTTCCGATCTTCTGCGCGACTGAATTAAATTCGACGTTTGAATCTTTCATAGCTTTTTGACATGCACTGCCAGGCCAAATTTATTTGAGGTAGGCACGGCAGAAGCACGACGTTTGGACTAGGCCGAATTCCAACCGAGGTCAGATCGTGGGATAGACCTCAGACAGTCTTACTCTATTTTTCAAGAAAACCTGCTTCCTTGGTCTTATTGCATCTAATTAATCCGTTTTCCATCAAGATCAAAATCGAGACACAATGGTTAAAAAATACTTTAAAAGACCAGTCTCCTTTCGAATATTTGCAGACTAATCGAGTGTGTATAGACGGGAAAGACAAACCCGTATATGCTTCTATTATAAGCAAGTGTCTAAACCTCAGTAATCGAGGAATTCCAATTGGAGCTAACTGAAAATATGTCTTGCGTGACGCCAGTCACGTAATACATGTAGCGTATTTAATCTATGTAACTTTGAACTTATATTTTGGGCTTTCTCTGTAGTTTTTTTGTATCTTGCGTGAAATAATGAAACAATGTTGTAATAACGACATGGATCAACTCTCTTTTTGTATATTTCCCCAAAAGCATGGCCCGCAAATGGAACAAAAACAGACTAGAGTGCTCAACAATAGAGTTCTTTGAACATACCGCATTATGCAAATTGAGAAGAGATTGTCGCGAACTTCTGCATTTAACCTGTGTGAACCTCGATTGCCCAGAAAATTTTTTCCATATTATTATAGTAGAAACAACACTCTTTTGCACAGGATTTGTTTTAGTTCCATATCGGGCATAACAAGATGCATTTTAAGCCCGTAAAACTACGCGATTTTTGCCGTTTTCATAGGGGCGTGAAAAGGCAATTCTTCAACGGTCGACGGAATCCTTCAAAATGCTTGAAAAATTTAAAAACTTCCTATTGTTAGATAGAAGAAAATCAAAGCTCTTATGCAAAGTTTACCCCGTGTTCTAGTTTTGTAAATTGTTTCAACGCGAATATCGAGAACTTCCAGATATTTGTTGCATATTTAATGAGGCAAAAAGCTATATTTTCGTTGTTTGCGAATTTCTCGAAGACTCTAAATTCTAAGAAAATCGGAATAACATTTTCGAAAGTAGCTCCCTAAAAGCGTTCTTTAGGCAAAGTCTCAGGATTTTCGATTTTTCTAACCTGGCCAGCCATTCTCGATATTTCCAGTCAGTGACTCTTAATACGGCCATCCCGTTAACACGGCCAGATTTTTGCGGCCCGTTGGTGACCGGACTAAGTGGGTCCACGGTATATACACTATCACAAACAACAAAACCATGGACTATATTTAACAAATTGACGTCAGTTTTTCGTGCGTCTGTCCTGTTATTGATCATGAATTTCGTCATAACATTGTCAAGGTAGCTGTGGATCCACGAGGCGATAGCCGAGTGGATCCACACACTACTTTGACAATGTTATGACGAAATTCATGATCAATAACAGGACAGACGCACGAAAAACTGACGTCAATTTGTTTTTTACAATAACAAGCTGCTCTCGGTCGTTGCGTCAACATAAATTACAAATTCATGTGTCTGTCCACCTATTGACAATGATAATTAGCCAATGAGCGCGGAGAATTTTTGCAGTTATTGTAAGATCTGCTATCGGCTGCGATAATATGGCGGATTTCATGACGGAACCAAAAAAACTTTACATTGGCAAACAACTAGAAATGCAAAACACAATGAAACAATGAGAGCTAATGGGAGCACAAAGCAAAGTATATCAGCACTAAGCGCGGGAAATTTAAATGTGCGAGACAAAACTTCTAACTCGTTTTCTTTTGTCACTTTGAATACGGTTGAGTGTTTGGGACAAGCCGTTTAATCAACCACAGAACGGTAACGCAAAGAAGAAGCAATTCCTGATTACTTGCGGCACTCTCGCTGACTATATCAGGCCCCGTCCACACGTATCCGGATATTTTTGAATCCGCAAGTTTTTCTTTCCGGATACGGCTTCCCGTCCACATGCACCCGGCGAATTCGGCAGCGAATCCGGATATTTTTTTAATCCGCTCTCCTGAGTGCAAAAAAAAGAAATAAAATAAATAAATAAATAAATAAATAAATAAATAAATAAATCCACAACGAATCCGATAATGTGTGGACGGTGAATCCGGATATTTTCGAATCCGGTGACGTAGCAAAATCGTGTCCAGTCTCTTACCGAACAATAAACCAATATGGCGGTACAACGTGTTAGCCTAGTTTCTCTAGAGTGAATCCAGATACCATCAGATGAGTGTGGACAGGCGAATTCGATTTGAATACACTACGTGTGGACGGGGAAATTTTTTAATTTGGAAAGAAAAAGTTGCGGATTCAAATATATCCGGATACGTGTGGACGAGGCCTCAATTAGTTAATTAATAAGGAGAGAACTGAAAAAAGGAATCAGTTTTGAAAGAACGGTAACAGGCCGAAATGGTTCTGGTGTAACGCCGGGCTATCTACAGGAGGTTAGGGTGAACTCAACAGCTTGTTAATTACAGAGTAAAAACAATCAGTATTTTTGTGATTGGTGTATCTACTAAAATGTGTTTTAATAAGCTCTAAATAGTGCTACTCCTGTTATATTCCTTTGTTTTCTTTAGTATATATGGTGCTTATGTAGCCAATTTTTTGCGGCTGGGGCTTTATAATCTACAGTTTTTTACTTCTAGGTTTTATTACATCACTCATGAAATCACCAGTTTGCTTGAGAAAGTCTCCGGGCCAGTTCATATAGAAGACGGACTCTTATCATCCACAAGATGAACCCTGGCGGTGTCCTTGACGGCGTCAGCCATGGAGAGGTCTTTCATCTCCTCCGGGTCCTTTTCTTTGGGATCTGCCAGTTGTAATGCCACATAGGCCTCTTCTGCGCTTTCGGTGTCCATTGTCTCAGCGGTTGGCATTCCTTTCGTCTCTGGCAGCGTCTGGGACAACAAACCCGCCAACAGCGCGTTAACTCCCATGATGCCGTACGGGAGGAGTGGATGCACGAGTCGCTGAGAGATGATAACAGAAAAGAAAGTGAATTACATTCAAGCTATGTGGTAATGTCAGTCATATCTTGTGGTTTGATGTAATCTACAAATGCTTTCATAGCTATGTAGATTTCAAGGTGCCGTTAACGTTGGGAATGTTTTTGATGATTTTAAGATATTACTGTGGGAGATGGAAGGATTAAGGCTTTGAAAAACGTCTTGGAAAACCGCATTTCCAAACACAGAGAGGAGAGTTTAAAATACGACGCGCAGTGGAGTATTTTGGACGAACTTCGAGGTGTTTGGAAATGTGGTCAAACACTGTCTTGAGTGTTTGGTATTCTTTTCAATCGAATCTAAAACTATGGAGGAAACGGAAATATAAAATCGTAAAAATCTTTGCTGATTAAACATAAAGTTTCCCACCAGATGGATGATATAAGGAGACGAAAATGAACCAATCCTCGCAGCTGCCGTTGATGATCCCATGCCGATGTTCCTATAATGAACACAACAGTGATCGAGATCTTATTTCTCCTAATCTGGATTCATTATTAAGCGGGCTGGCAGGTAATGAGAATAAAAAAGATCATCTACAAGGGGATATTGTCTTGATGTTATACGAAGTTCTCATGGCTAGTATTAAAATGAGAATTGAGAAGTCTTATGGCTCCACGGTGATGGCTCATAATAAATAAAAATAAATCACTTTATTTAAGTGTCGAAGTGTTTAGCACTGCTACTCTAATTGCAGACACTAAAATAGGCAAACAAATATTGTAAGCATTGTAAATTTAACAGAAACTCGTCAAAAATCCCAACTGGCGGGAGGCTGACCACTTGGATATTTACAAAGCGTGGAGGAGTTGAATCTGGGACCACTAAACACAAATACATCTCGGGACCTCCGGATTACAAATCCAGCGCCCTTACCCACTAGGCCACGCCGCCTCCAGATTATAGCAGCGCTTTATTAAAGGTGGAAAAAGAGACAGTCTGCTTGGAAACTAAACTATGAATGTAAGAAGATCAACTAAAAAGACAAGCGTCGCTGGTAAAAAAATTTCACTGATCTCTTGCATCTGTGCAAACTTCAGAAATGGTAGAGCAAGCGCAAAGACTGGCTAAAGAATTCTGTTTTGGAGAAAGAACAACTTCTTTCATATGTGAACATTGCATTAGCTTTATGCAGTGAATGCGATCAAGGGAATGGGCCAACCTCGTTCCCAGGGTCTCTCTTCTTACCGCCCCCTGGAGCGAGCGAAGCTCCAGGGGGCGGTAAGATGAGAGACCCTGGGAACGAGGTTGGGAATAGGCTAGGTACGTAAAGGCACATATGGACCCCGGGGGGGGGGGGGGAGGGGGGGACTCCCATAGGCCGGGGAGGCTCGTCGGAAATTTGAATTAAACCCCTACAGGCAACCAATCTGGGTGTGGCTTGAGCTTTATTTGACCCATAGATACCACTTAAAACGGAATAGTCTATTACCAGCCCTGTTCAAAAAAGGAGCCCGCGCTAGTAGACCGGAGTCGAGAGATCTGCGGAAATCGAGCCTCAAAACAGAATTAAGAGCGTTTTTATCATTATTTCTTCGAGTGCGCTCTAAAAGATACTTTGGCAGCTAAAAATACTGGCGTTTCGTCTTGAACCCCTATGTGAGACCAGAATCCTTGATTTATACTGTTCATGTGGGAGTCCCTCCCCCTCCCGGGATATGAAGCACGGATCAAACCATACCTGATGACTGTGGGAAAGAGCTCGGCAGCGTACACATACACGGCATCGAATGAAATGAATATAAAGAACTTGGCTAACAATGCCATGATAATACGGCCAACCATGAAACCTGCAGACAACAATAAAATCAGTGCAGTTACGTAATACAGTTTATCATACCACCGCATGGATAAACGTCATGTTAAGAAGTTTGTTGGCTTGAAAATGGAAGCCTCAGTTAACTTTACTACTTGTCAATAAAATGTAATTGAAGGATTTTTTCCTTCTGTTCTTGGCTCTTTTTTAAGTTACAGTCAAATGGATCGGGACCAACCTACCTTTGTCCTCACCGGGGTCATACATTGTAAACAACACTGCGCCGGCAGAGGCAATGGCAGCAATAATCATGCAATAAACCAGCGGCCTTTTTCGGCCGAACCTAGAGCAGATAATGTCATTAGCACCTACAACTATTGATAAAACGGGAAAAACCTCCGGCGTGAAGCAACAGGTGAAACCCGACTGCTAGGGCGGTTTACAATTGGGTGTCGTAAAACCAAAACCGAAGTCATCATTACTCTGTCCAATCACAAAGGACGCACACAATCCAGTGAACCAATCAAACCTCGAAGAAATTACACTTGGCTGACGAAAGGCGCGGGAAAAGGTGTGCGAACGGGTCATGATTGGTTTCGGTTTACTTCTGATTGGACGAAAAAGTGGCGCGAGTTTTTTAAGCCAATCGTGTCGCGTAGCTGATGCCAAACCAATTACTTTTCGACAATTAAATGAAAATCGCTCCAATGAAGAAATAACTTAGTTTAAAAGAAATTTCCCGCCAAAAGCGTTAGCGCAGAGGCACCACTCACTTGCCCAAGGCCCAGATACCAACATAATTGGCGGGAATCTCGATAATGGAGGCCAGGAAGAAATTCAGGTACATGTTTCCACCAAGTGTCGGAGTGCTGAATGAAACACCATAGTAAACCATGCCGTTTACAAACCTGCGGAAGAAAAGAAATATTTTTAGCTTTTTATCGTTGTAAAAATGTCTTTTGGATATTGACATAACTGGAAGTCACGCTCGTGTTGTAGCCCTGGGCCCCTGTTCAAAGTCGCCGGGAGCACATGAAAGTTTCAGCTTTGAGGAGGGCGAGAATTAAAATCTTTGTCGCTCTCTTTTAAGCTGGGCTTTTTCGCTAGCCAAACACCTGTTGATATGCATCAAGGCTGAAAAGAAAACGCCCTCTACTATCACTTTTTTGTTTTTCTTTTTTTTACTTACATGACCTACATTACGAGAGTTACACGAAATACCTTACATTACGTTACATTCCTTACATTACGGCACTTCTACTACAATTATAATACAATATTTATACACTACTTACTTGGTTATAGTTACTCCACTTACATTACACTACTTTCCCCCCCCCTCCCCCCCGTCCCCCTTTTGCCTCTTTTTTAACTTACCAGGCATACCAAGAGACAACAGTCCTGTGCAACATTTTCTTGGTTCGAAACAAATCTCTGACGTCTCCCATTTTTTGTACCTTCCCATCAGCACTCGGGTTGTAGAGAAGTTCGTCCGGATATTCCTTCTTGTTAGCGGCAGCGATATCTCGCAGCACATCCTCTGTCTCTGTAACCCTTCCTTTTAGCAGCAAGTACCTTGACGACTCTGGAATAAACCTGAATTAAAGGAGCTAGGTCACGGTTTGCGCGTCTTAACGAGTTTAGCCTAAAGTTTTCAAGTTCGTCGTTTGTAATCCGTGTCAATCTTCTCCATCCTTAACGATCCTTGTTCATTTATAGTTTATCATTATCTCTATAGAGTTTTTCTATCTTAGTAGACTATCATTCTCAGGTTTACTTTAATTTAAAGGTTATATTTTACCTGGCCAAACTAAATCTAAATAGCGTGACTTCTTTATACCGATGGAACTTGTTCACTAGTCACTTACCGCCAACCTAAAATAGATGGTAAACCAGGCGCGGCACAGATGATTGACAGGATTCTCCAGTCACGCACTCCATACGCCAGACCTACTAACATCACTAGAGCTAAGGTCCACGAGTACCACAGTGACGTACCAGCCGCGTGACGATGCCTCCTTCCCACGAACTCAGTTGCAAGCACGTAAATTGCCATCCCCCCTCCCCCTGAAAAAACCATCACAAGAATATTAAGTGAGATTACAGAAAATTTAACCTGCTCTATATACGGGATTCGCTCGATTTCCACCGCTCTCCCGAGTCCGACCTACGTTCCTTCCAGAGAAGAGGAGTCCTTTCCCTAACATCGGCTGGTAATCGAGCTAGCCTATGTAATGGATTACAGTAGGTTTGCATGCAGAGTTGAACCCCTATTAAGCGGCCATCCCCCGGAAAATGGGAGGTGGTCGCTCAATAGGGGTTCGTGTACTTTAGATATTTTCTGAACAGGGTTATTGCTTAGTAAACATGAATCACGTCAAGACAGTCATTATAAACGTGTGTTTGAATGTTTTTATCAGTCGCCAAATTCTACTTCGGATTCTTATCTGTCATCGTCTTTTCCAAAAGGAAGCCTACTACTTGCATTAAATTATGGGTGGCCGCTTAAAAGAAGTACGGACAATAGAGAACTCCCTCATCGGACAAAAAAAGGTGGTGGCCGCTTAATAGAGGTGGCCGGTAAATAACGGTTTCATTTATAGTATTTTACTGACTGATGTCTTCAGTCAAATGTCTAACTCACCAATACACAATCCAGTCAAGAGCCTGAATAGAATAAAAAGCCAGAAATGATGAGGAAAGGACGCGAAAAGGCCAAACAAACTACACGCGAAACAGAATACGAGCATAATGGGTTTACGGCCAATGATATCTGACAAAACACCACCAATGATTGCACCAACCAGCCAGCCGGCAAACACCAGTGATGTGGAAAGGGAGGAGAGCACGGCTTTGTCACAAACCAGGTCAAACTTAAATCAAACAACAACAAAACACCAACACTGTTACAAAATGACAAACAAAAGAACGAAAGTTCCAACAATAAGAAAACATGAAAATGCGATTGATCATCGCAGTTACATACACAACTTTTAAAAGCGGTGAAATTAAAGCCTGAAAATAATAATAATAATAACAATAATAAGACATTCAGGCTTGAGAGGGATTTTCAGGCTTTAATTTCCCAACTGCTTAAGTTGTGTGTATAACTGCGAGGATCAATCAAATCTTTCTCCGCAATTCAAATATATGATCTTTCATATACTTGAAATTTCATATTTTACTTGTAACAAGTTAGTTATAGTTATTTCTCTTCACGCCATGAGGCGCATAAGGCTGTAACTGTCTCTCGCCAACTAGCCCTGTCTGTGCCCCTGACCTCCGCCCAGCTGGACCATCTCTTTTGCCTGGATTCTTTTTCCGCCGTCCTTCTCCATGTGGTTTTAGGTCGTCCTCCCCGTGGTGGTGTGCCTTGTCGTGGCGGGAAGGCTTTTGTGACCTTACGACCCCCAGGGCTATGCCGGCGGGAGCCTTGTGCTCCTGGGAGGTCCAACCATGCAGGATTGGTCTGCGCGGTAAGGGTCCAGACTAAAGCAGCACCTGCTGGGGAGCCATTTAAGCCCCCTAAGGGAGGGAAAACCCTGACAGAAAACCACTGGCCCTCCAGGTCATGGGGGTTGGGCGGTAGGCCAATCACTTGCCCCCAGAAAATCCAGAAGATTACCGAAACTTGTCACAAGAAAACATCATCATTGTTACAAACGTGTATGTCGCTACTAACTGGACTTATGTTTACGCCATTATCTCAAATGGAAACCATGGGCGCTTTCCATTCCACAAAAAGCCCGAAAACTTGCATTGACAAATGGTAAAAACATTTCCTGGGATAGGTTCGAGAAAATCTGGAAATGGTTGAATTTCCGAAATGCGAACCATTCAACTTAAAATTCCAGAAATTCCGGGAAGAAAACCAAGAGGAAAGTAAATTCCTAAAAAGAAATTTCCAAAAATTTCGGTATACCTCGCAAGGTTTTCCTCTTTTCCGGAAACTCTGGAAAATGCTCTTCCATTTAAATTGTCACTGGAAAGTTCCAACCGGAATTTGTGGTTGAATGGAAATCGCCCCATGATTAAAAATTTCAAACAATAACAAACTAGTTACAAATAGATCTGTAAGATGGGAAAAATGGCATGTCGCTTGATAAGTTTTACCCTGAGCACAGATGAGCCTTTCCACAATTTGTCTTTTTAAAAAAATGTAACAACAGGATCTATGATGCTGAACGTTTAATAAACTGCATACCTCCGTGACAACGGAAGTAAAATCATCGGTAAATGTCCAGGCCTCCCTCGGCATATCGCATCGTCTTTTATCCACTGCAGTGAATTCTCCAGTGAAGTTACAAGCGGTGTTATTGAGATGAGGGACACACATCCACTTGGGTTCCGCAGAGAGGAAGGTAGGTACCATGATCTGGAAGGTTATATTGAACCATTCTATGTAGCTTAGGATAAAGATCAGCCTGATCTGGTACAGCCCCAGGCTCCCAATCTTTTCAAGTATCTCGTCCACAGTCAACGCCATTTTGAGGGTCGATTTAACCGGATTAAAGGTTCAAAAGGATGGCTGAAATATAAAGAAACACTAGATCAGTATTATATCGGAACTACAATAGTAAGGTGTTGTGTTTTTCTACTTTTTAGTCATATATGGAAATAACTCGATATCATGACGAGGCACTCTACGGTATTGGCCGATAGCCCTTCTCACGGAGTTCACGAATAACTTTTCTCATTTGCATTACAGTAATATATAGATTTAGGCCAGCCTAAAGCGTAGCTCCTGGGCCGGGTTGTTCAAAGCCGCCGTCGTCGTCGTCGTGCGTACGCGCCCACGAGCAGTACCGCTAGCCACGATAACCATGAGAAAATCAACTCATGGGTTTCCTTCTCCTTCCTGTATGAATATGGGGCTCCGCTTAGCGGCCCTTCGGGCCGCCGGAGCTCCGCTATAATCTAGCATGCATGTGAGGCAATTCGGTGAAATTTTGCATTTTCTGCTCGAAATTGTCGCGCATCCAAGTTGGATTACATTGTAATGCAAATGAGAAAAACTAACCGTGAAAAGAGTTACTGTTTTATAGCTGGCTGGAAGACTGATGAATAGCGCGTGGAAAGAACTAAAACAACCGCTACTTTGTGAAAAGCAAAAGGAATTTAAAAGTGTAACATCTGATCGGTGTGAGTTTCGTTATTCAGCAATGTAGCTCAGAAATATTATAGTAGTTTTGTTCTGCCGATACATGGTCTTTTTTGCGAAGCAGTCATCATTTTCTGATATTTTCTGAGCAGATGTTATGTTAGGCCTGATATTATTGATCATAGTATTTAATGGAGGGGATCCACTGGAAAATTTGAACCATTTACAGACTTCAAGAAAGTTCGTTAAATCTCTGTAAAATGTCAACATTTCCTTTGTAACTTACAATGTCTGTAAATTTGCACACTTACAGAGATTTTGTAATCTCTATAAAAAGTCTGTAAAATTTAGTAAATGTTTCGCTTTCAGATCGCATAAAATGTCCACAAAATGTTGCTATTTTTCTTGTGAATGTTTCGTAAAATTTAAGAGATTTTATGGCATTTAAAGAAATCTCTGTAAAATGTCCACATTATCTCTGTAAAATATGCAGGAGAAAAATCTCTGTAAAATCGAAGACATAAAATCTCCATATTATGTCTGTAAAATTTGAGTTAAAATATCATAAAATGTTACTAAAATCTGCACAAATAAACTACACACAATGTCACGCAAAAGTACGCATAATGTCTGTAAAATGTAAGCATGTTATTGGTATAAATCTCTGCAAAATGTCCACATCTTCTCTGTAAAATCAGCCTGTACAAAGGAACGGGTGCGTAAGCCGTAAGACATAATCTCAATAAAATCTCTGTAAAAAGCAAACTGAATATTGCGTAAAATCTTAGTATAATGTAGACAAAGAAACTACACAGCAGGTCAAACAATAGTACACATAATGTCTGTAAAATCAACATGTAAAATAGGAAGGTATTGAGAACCAGAGCATTATCTTATTACACTTCTTACAAAGAGAGCTTTGTAAACAGCAAAATAAGGATTGTAGCAGGTTTACACAAAATATAATAACCTTTGTGCCTTTCAATAACAAATAAATTCTGAAGTTCAAAGTTATGCAGCTAACAATTGAGATTTATGCTGCACATATCAAAATTATGACACACAAATGAAAGGACCTTGGGAAAGAAGATAGAAACACAAACAAACTGGATTAAACTGGTGGCGTGACCTTTTGAACTCTCAGAAAATTTTGGTTTCCTTCGATATTCCTAAGATAATTGACAGCAGTGTAATTTGGTAATATCTTTCCATCAATGAAGGTATATTAGAGCAGTTTTCAATTGAGTGTTGTAAAACCAAACCACAACTAATTACTTACCAATTAGACTACACGGCCAATCTCATTTACCAAAACCAAAACCAAAGGTATTCTTTGATTACTTAATTTGACATTCAATTGAAAACTGCTCTAGAGAAATAATATTAAACTAATAAGTCTTGATGTTCATTTTTTTACGCTACTGTACAAAACCATTACTAATACTGCTATTGTTAATACTAATGTAGCTGATTTATCACACTTGTCTCAAGATATATGTACATGTATCATAGCAATAAGAAAAATTCAATCTGCAATATCAGCGATCAATAATACTGTCAAAGCTCTCCCTGAAGCCATCTCAAGAATTCAAAAAAGAGCTCTTATATACAACCAGGGATTGAAACAATATGACCTGATCTTTTACGTGAACTTTTAGCATAAAGACTGCGCAATGTACATGTAAATGGTCACTCTCTTGTGCGAGCTTTTAGCATTAAAAGCCTGGGGCATGTAAATGTTCATTTGTGGTATTCCCAGCAGTTGTAAATATCCTAAAAATAATTGTTTTTCATACATGGAAGAGATTCTTGTAACTACATGTACAATTTTCAGATTGAAACCTGCAAATCTCTCATTTGAACGATGGAAATAATACACAATCCTTTCATGGCTGCTTGCAAGAGCTTAAAAATAATTTATAAACAATTAGATTAGCTGGTACTCCCCAAAGGTGCTCTTGGTTGCTAAGGGAGAAGATCCTTTTAATTGCAAGGTTTGTGTGACAAATCAGAAGGGGGTCAAAATAGTGGTTGTAACTACTTGTACGTCAAGAAACAGATGCAAAACATGTTTGCACAACTGTAAAATACACTTTAACCCCTCGCTAGGGACACCTCCACAATAAGGACAGTTTATCTGATCCCAAAAAAAACCCCAGAATTATTATAATCTGTACCTCTATAGTATGGACACCTCCATAGTATGGACACTCAACTCTGGCCCTTTGCTTTCCATAGTTAGGAAGGTCCACTATAACTTGAAAATGCTTGCAGATTGTACATATGTACAGTACATACAATCAATTAACATGTAAAAAATTAATTTGGCTGAATATTTGTGCCATCTGAGTGACTCAAATGGAGCTTTCATATTAATGCTTGACCATTCATTAAATGATTTATTCCTAACTATTCACATGTAGTGTTATCAAATAAAGTTAGTTAATCTTGGCAGTGCTATATACACATACATAAATATAATATACATTTATAACTGTACAATGGAATAGCCTCCTGAAGCTTGATAGTATTTCCACATTTCTTGTAATGTTATTCTTTCTATTCTACATGTGAAAGAAAGGAAACAGTGTTATCACCACTACATAAATGCCCAACATTTGTAACAAAACAAGATGCATGTAAATCACAATGACAAGTGCATGTACTGTCAAATTGAAAAAACCGCTCAACAGTGTGGATGGCCAGTCCAACAATCCATTAAATTTTCTAAATCAGTATGGAAGACCAAATGTATATGTATAGCAATTTATTTACAATATTTAGTTGTTTACTGTAGGTAATTGCTGAATATCTTGCATATGAATATCAAGGAGCAAAGTACATTTTAATGAACAGCAATACCATTATATTGGTTTGGCTGAGGGATACAATTAAGTGACCTAACAGATCATCTTTCAAATTATTCTCAAATTCCAATAACATTGATTCTTACTTATGATCAACTAGTACGGACAGAACTACATTTCAAGGCTAGATGACACCATCAACATTTTTTTTTATTATATAAAACAGACAGATTCCATGTTGCCATGCATCTGTTCAGTAATTGATCACACAAGACATTACAAAATGTAGTAAGAACATCAATGACACACTCGGCTATTACCTTGTGTGCCACTTTTTTGTTCTTTCACCTTTTGGTGTGATCAATTACTGAACAGACGCACAGCAACTACATTCTGAACAGATGTACAGCAACTACATTTCGACCCCTATTAAACGGCCACCCTCCGGGAAATGGATAGTTTCCGCTTAAAGGGGGCTGGCCGCTTAATAGAATTAAAGACAATAGCAAAGCCCTCATCGGGACTTTGATAACTGGCTGCCTAATAGGGGAGGCTGTTTAATAGGTGGCTGCATAATATAAGTTCGACTGTATTTGTTAACTTGACATACAGTCGAACCCTCCCGTATACGAATACCCAAAATTTGAAGCCTAGGTGGTTGCTTACAGGAGGTGGCCGCTTACGAGAGCTTAGACCACACTGGGTCAACATTTTGCCTCGTTAGCTTAATATTGGTAACAGTAAGGACTTACATGCACATGTACCCCATGCGCCAATGCCCATCTAAATCCATGTAATTTTAGCAGCCACAAAAATATATAATCTTTCCAAAGTATTTATTCAGAGTAACATATGGTTCACTTCTGACCAACTACCTTCTGTTCATGTACATGTACAAAGGTTGATCAGAATAACACCTTATTATCCCATTTTTTGTCTGTTATCTGTTACGTCGTCACTTACAGGAGGTTAAAAAGACAAGATTTCAAACTTCTAGCTCTAAAAGTAGTCGCCGTCACTTACGAGAGGTGGTCGCTTACAATTGGTTCTAAATATAGTGATTTAACATGGAAACTTTTTGTATTTTGGAAAACTGGTCGAGAGGTGGCCACAACTGGAGATTAAAATCCCTATTCAATCTCGATTTAATTACTGCACATAATGCACATGAGAAACAACTTTGTCAAAATATCAGGGATAAATGGACATGCTGATATGGGTCCTGCCTATGAATTGTTGCTATCTGACAGGCAGAAAGTGCAGAATAGGAGTTGAGGTGGCATATTTCAAGAGAACATACAGTATTCACTGTATTTATTTAGGGGTGTACCACTTATTCCTTGCTAGCAACAATCAATATTTTTTCCTGTTATTTTCAGGGTGGTGCCTAACAAGGGCAGATGGTCAATCAAGTTAATACACAATTTTTATTATTTAATATTACTATTATTTGAATGGAAATGAGGTCAGTTCAAACAAATCTGGCCAATATTGAGTTCTTTTACTGGGCCACAGCAATTGGCAAATGTTAAGTGGAAGTCTCTCTAAAAGCGGTCTACTGCATTTCTGGTCGGAAAAAAGTTTTCCCTCAAGCTTTTCTCAGTGAACTATCTTGGGTCATAAGTAAATCCAAACACTTTAGTTTTTGCAAATACGTCAAAATAATTTTTTTAGAGCTCACAACAATCATTGCCGGAAAACGCCTAAATTTGAGCGTTCCAAGGACGGAAAATTTCCTAAATTGACAAGCTCGCTGCTCAAAGACCATCAAACATAACAAAAAATTGTTACTATCCCTACATTAAGTGATCCTTCAAGGGTAAGAAATGCACGTTACTTTTGATATATTTTGTTTAGGGGGATCCTGAAAATTTATCTATTACCACCCGTTATATCACTTTCTGAAAACCTGCGAAAGTAGCTTGTCTTCGCTGGCGTTTATTTCCCAAGTCCAGACTCGGCCGCTCAAAACTCCAACTGAATTCCGCTAAACAAGCGTTAGGAAATATAGAAATGTAAAAATACCTTGCGCTTTTTATCTTTCTTTCCCACAGCGACTTCGAACTTTCTGTGCTTTGTGTGAATCTCACAGTTCATTATGCAAATTAGTTGTCACGCAAGTTCACATTCAAAACGCTTTAACATTGTTACATTTCACCTTAAGTCTAAAATAAAAACGATTACACAAAAATAAAAATTACTAACGGCTCAAGTAGCTGAAAGTGGTGACTTATTTGTTCCGTTGTACCGTGCAGTGAGGAAATCGCTCGGAAATGATGCGGTGGCTCCAAAGTATTATGCAAATTTGGTTACCTGTAAAACTTGGTCTATATAATCGGGAAACTTTTTCATGTTTTGAATCTAGCTTTTCTTCTATTGACGATTTAAAAAAGAAACATGTGTAATTCAATATTTGCATGCACTTAGGGTTCTAATACTTAAACATGTAGAATTCAGCTTTTACGACGTGTGAAATGCTTCTACAATGAATACTGAAATCGACAATTTGTGACCAATGCATTCAATTCAATTAGCTTCCAGTCTGTTTATTATCTTCTATTCGGTAACTGAAAGTTGAAAGGCGACATGGTTTAGCTTTGTAGGTTTTCGTGGATTAGTATATCCGTATCATTTATGAGCGAAGTTAAATATTTAGTAACTTGAAATAGTTTGCGCGGCTAGAATTAATATCAAACGATCAATTTTGGCTTTTTTTATTACCCGTTGAAGCGACCGCCCAACAACAGGAATAGGCAATTTTATAACTAATTTTTGGTGGCCTCGTTTAGTATCAATTTTGTAATTTAATTTTAGGGGCATTTTTGGCAAGAAATTTCTGTGCTAGTTGCGTTGTGTTTTGGGTAAGGCCTAGCTTACATGATTAAATTTTACCACCGTGTCTGACAAATCAGATTAAACAGATCTCAAAACAAAATGTCGTGCTTTTTATCGCGCACGTGTACAGACCGTCGTGGGATTCAATAGGAACATTGGATATCATTAGCTTACTTCAATGCAATGACTTCACAGAAAGTCACCTTGCTTCCATCCATTTGTCACGAGAGACCATAACAGAGGGACAGCTTGTCTTGGCGAGGGCTGGCCTTTTTTTATTTAGACGAGTCGCTTATCGCGCAAATGTTCGTATGCGCCAAGCACAGGCACACGTATGGGAAGTTCTGGCGACCCAGGACAGCCTATCAGTATCCAGCACATCAAGGGCGTCCTGGTCGGAACCAGAAGGCGGCAAAGAGCTGATATTCAGTGAATCTTGAAATGGCTAAAGCCATCAAATGTATGGTGTTCTTGTTCAAGTCGGCTCAGGTGCGTACAACAAATTGTGACTTTCTTACACACCTTTTGTTACATAACACAGGCGTTAAAACATTTTGTTTTATCCGGCTGTAATGTATTGAAAGCAGTTTCAGAGGTAATAGGGGCACTGTTCCATAGAGAAAAGGTCAAATTAGCTGCCCCTGAGAGGGATCTGAGTTCACATAGCTGTTAGGTCAGGACACCCTCACCACAACACAACCCGTCCTCATCCTCGTGTTTACTTTTTGATCATCGTGATTCTCGCTCTTCTGGAGTATAGTAAAACATATGAGAGTCATCTGAGTGATTTGCTTACGAAAGCGTTATTAAATGAAGAACTACTTACTTACTTAGGAGAACAATAATTGTCCACCAAGTCGATGCTCATTTTGAAGTGTTTTCCAAATGCATCGCAATTCCATTATAACCAAAGAGCAAGCAAAGTTTCATTGCAAGATAATGAGTATTGCTAAAGCGAATACACACTGTACGAACCTGTACACATTGGTTGACTTTGCAGTGTCTGGAGCAGATAAGGAGGTAAAATCTTTGTGGCTTGTGCAACACAGCTGAGATTACGAAGGTCACGATGTTGTCGATTTCAGTTACAGCGTTCTGTCAGGATTTGATATCAATTTTCAAGTTTTAACATCGGCTAAATAGTACGGTTCACTTTAGAAACATCAGCAGAAAATGGAAAGAAAGAATCAAAACACTAGAAAAGTTTTGCAAACTGACCGGTCTATAAACAGGACTAATAGAAGTACTGGACCGTGACTAAATTTGCGAATATTCCGGCCACGTTTTCCTGACTTTTCCACAAAGCGTCTGGAGATCACTGCTAATAATTCAGCAATGCTACCTATTTAAACCGTTTCTGAGTTTTATTTTTTGTCGGACCCCTGTATCTTAAACGTGGCATGATTAATTAAAATAATGTGAGAGCGTTTTGATTGAAAACAATCTGAATTAGCGTGACAACCTAATTTGCATAATGAACTGTGAGAATCGCACAAAGCACAGAAAGTTCGAAGTCGCTGTGGGAAAGGAAGATAAAAAGCGCAAGGTATTTTTACATATGTATGCTTCCCAACCCTTGTTTAGCAGAATTCAGTTGGAGTTTTGAGCGGCCGAGTCTGGACTTGGGAAATAAACGCCAGCGAAGACAAGCTACTTTCGCAGGTTTTCAGAAAGTGATATAACGGGTGGTAATAGATAAATTTTCAGGATCCCCCAAAACAAAATATATCAAAAGTAACGTGCATTTCTTACCCTTGAAGGATCACTTAATGTAGGGATAGTAACAATTTTTTGTTATGTTTGATGGTCTTTGAGCAGCGAGCTTGTCAATTTAGGAAATTTTCCGTCATTGGAACGCCCAAATTTAGGCGTTTTCCGGCTATGATTGTTTTCAGCTTTTTTAAAAAAAATATTTTGACGTATTTGCAAAAACTAAAGTGTTTGCATTTACTTATGACCCACGATAGTTCACTGAGAAAAGTTTGAGGGAAAACTTTTTTCCGACCAGAAATGCAGTAGACCGCTTTTAGAGAGACTGCCACTTAACAATGATCACCAATGCCATTGACTGAATTTTAATGCCCACGTTCATGAAGTGACTTTGTGATTATTTTATAATAAATGTTTTCAAGCCATATCCATGATCGGCCACATTTGACAGGGTGTAACCAATCAATGAAAATCGATGATCGGAGAAGCAATCTATCAATCGATGCGTGTTAGTTAATTGGTATTGATTGATATCGGCCAATTGATGACCAATCGATAATCACACAAAAGTAGTCACGAATCATCGATTGCCATCGATTGGTTACGCCCTGATTTGAGTAGAGGTAAACTTTGTACAGTCAACTCCCGTTATAGCGGACACCCTTGGGACCACGATTTGGTGTCCGTAATAGTGAGAGTCCGTAATATCAGGGTGCGAGAAAATTTTTATGTTATAATATTTGGACAGACTGGACGAAGTTATTCATGACAGCGAGACTGTTAAGAGGGCCTTAAGAGAAAAAAATAAAGAAATTTTGATTGATGGACAGAAGAAGCGAAAATCGACCAAAAAAGACAAAGACAATCTCAAAAAGCAGAAAAAATAGACTTGATATGCGTGCAAATATTCCAAGATGCTACTCGGTGTCCGCTATGACAAGAGAGAAAACAATATAATTGTGACGGTGGGACCAAATAAAGTGTCCGTAAGTCCGCAATAGCGAGAGTCCGTAATAGCGGGAGTTTGTTTCAGTCAAACGTCTGTAACTTTCGCCGGGGATTTAGCTGCTGTCCGTGATAGCGGGGTGTCCGTAATAGCGAGGTGTCCGCAAGGCGGGAGTTGACTGCCGTGTACAACAGGTGAAAATGGTATAATCTTCATAACTAAATGTAGAGGGAATATATACCTTTCACAGTATGTATAGTTAGGGGACGTTTGAGCAAAAACTCCGACTCATTGATGTACAAGTACATGTAAGACTCTACCTTGCCACAGGTAAGCCTATAACGTAAACCATCGTAAACTCCCATATAAATGTACACCTAATGAGCTACTACTAAAGAAATCAAGAAAATCTGCGCTTACAAACTTACAAACAAAGATATTCTACATTATCAACGTACCTCAGTTGTCCAGAAGTCGTCCACAAAGCAGCAAGAGCACACCGTTGTGAAATGGCAAGGCAAGATTCAAAAATGGCGGATGATTTCACCCTGTTATGAAACTCGAGATCTGGGCAGAAAACCGACGATCTGAGATCGTAATAAAAAAATTCCGCTTAAGGCTACTCCTACCCATATAAGAAGCGAGCTGGAGCTTTAACTTGGTTCAATGTAATTCTGAGCGTGAAACTTGAAATTTCAGATCGTTTAAACGAGCGATTTACAATAAGTAATAGCTATGTTGCTAATAGACGAACTCGAAATGGACTCTGAACAGTTGTTTGAACTTTTATATGTAGACGTTCGTCTGCTGTTACAGGTGTAAGCCAGTAGAAAAGGCTGTACGGTATCCGGTCACTTCGCCCCATGGTCATTTTGTCCCCAGTCACTTCGCCCCAAACTAAAGTGACTTCGCCCCATACAGAAGTTACTTCGCTCCATGATATAATTCAAGTGTATATATGCTTACAATAATGTCTCTATTTGCCTAACTGATGTTATAGTTGTCCCATTTATAATACGATGTTGATGACATGCTTGTAATTTGTATTAAAGATTAAAGATTAAAGATTAAAAGTTAGCTTCACACGCCCCATTCTCTCGCTGTCCCCCACGCCATGCCGATGTTGTTGATGCTCTCGTTGATAATTCACGCTCGTTGATCGATGGCCGATCAAATTTCAAAAACTGTAACTCTGTAGAATATGAATTGCATGTAAAAACCTTTTTGTTAAACATGTTCGTAGTTCAAGGACTTAAAAAGCAACCGAGATCTGGGCGTAGTTAAAGTGCGATTGTTTCTAAATATCTTTGTTTGATTACGCGTTGTTTAGTGTTCACTGGTAGGACTTACATGGCAGCGAAGTCAAAAAAAGTCCGTTGATCGATCAATGGCCGATCGTATGTGAAAACTTTGAAAACCATCCAACGACTTTTACCCTGTAAAGCTTCAACCGCCTGTAAAACCTTTTCTGTTATATTTGACCTTGGCGTAGTTAAAGAGCTATTAAATGTAAATATCTTTGTTTGATTACGCGCGTTGTTTAGCACTCACTTGTAGCACCTACACAAGCTTACACAGCAATGAAGTCAACGAAGTACTACTGAACAGCTTAATCCAAGCACGTGTAACATCTTAAACATGAATAGTGCTTTAATGCTTTGCACCAATTCTATGGTTCGTTATAATGCTCTCAAGGTAACAAAGCCCACCATGTTTTAGGTTTAGCTACAATAAAGCTTACAGTTTGCTGACCTTTGGAATACAACTGCTCAGTAGCTCTATTGAAAGCGATGCCGTCATGAACGGCTCATTGAGAACGTACATCACGTTCCTACTGGCATGACAGTGAAATCTCATTTTACTCAGTCTATCTCCAAGTGCGCGCAAAGTTTTTCACTGTGAAAAACAGTTTTTCTTCACAGTTAAATTGAAGAATTTGATAACCAAGCAAAGGAAAAAAATTCTGTGGTTTAATTGCTGCTTTCTTGACTTCGCTGTTTTCAGAGTGGTTGAAAAACTCTGTGCTGTGTTTACCTTCACCAACAAAACAAAAGGAATCATTCAAATTCAGTAAAATGCAAAGGGGTGGCCCTGTATTCCACAGTCTAGCTGCCTGACCATCTTGGGGGGACACATAACTTCGCAAAGCCATAACTTTCCAGACTTTCCCTGGGTAGTCCATCGATAAAATTGATAATCGATAGCATTCAATAACAGTTGATAAAACTTAGTCAATGACATCGAAAATCGTTAAAAATTGATAACAGGATTCGTTGTGACTAATCGATGATTATCGATTTTTCCCTTAGCGTTATCAATTTTATTGATAAATATCGAGTTTACATATATCACATTTATCGATTCCAGCAAAAGATACAAACAAGCGGAAAAACCATTCATAACGACTCCCTCGAATGGTTGTCAAAATGAACAAAATGTGCTACGACTTTTCTTAAGTCTCAAAAAAAAAACCCGATAGTTGAGTAATGACAAAAATTCAATGTGCAGCGAACGGCAATGATATTTACTGTCATCCTGTTCATACAGTGGAATCCCTATTTTTCAAACTTCCAAGGCAAACAAGAATTGGTTCGAAAAAAAACAGCTAGTTAAAGAAATCGGGGTACATGTAGAAATTGTGTCTGACTGAGTGCAGGGAAATGATTTTTACTGTAGTTCTAATAATGGGGAGCTTTGGAAAATCAAGTAATATGAAAAATTACAATTCTGCTTTCTCTCCCCCCCTGAGCCCTAAGAGTGAACTTCAAGACTTGAACGTATAGAACTGTGACTTCGACAACTTCGTCCCCAGGACCTTCTCCACTTTTCAAAATGGCAGGTGGGAGAATACCCTGGACAAGGCTGAACTAACACCCTTGCTAATTGGCCCTGAACAGGCTGAATGGTTTAAATGCATCCTAAAGAAATATGACGAATGTGGCGAGGGGCTAAGCCACAATTAAGATTCCAAGAGGTTTAACGTAACCTACACGTATGAACAATATCTCAGATATATCCAGGCTAAATAAAGATAAGACTAGTCTAATATCACAAGGTCTGAAATGATCAACTTCGAAATCAACAATTCAAATTCAAAAAATAGGTTCAAGACTATGCTGCGTGTGTAATGTGTTTTAATTTGACCACATCTGTTTATTGTCTTTTTTAAGATTTTCAGTACACCATTCCTCAACATTGCCAATAGTTAAACGGTAACTATTTTGTAAAATGACATGGAAATTGCATGCTCTATTTTTCTCCAGATTAGAGGATATGGGTAATCCATAAACATAGCCTTACAAGACAAAAGATCTGCCTGGCCAAATACCTAATCAGGTCAGATTATGTAGCTTGCCTAGCTGTTATTTCCAATCCTGGTTATATTTTAAAATTTATTACATACTGAAAGTATTGTAGGAAAGCAATATTGATATAAAAAAAACAGTCGAGCAACCAGAGTAAAACATATGAAAGCTATTAAAACGCTCTCTGGTTGAAAATTTAGGTTAAAATGAGCTTTCGGCTGCCAATCTACATCCTTAAATGAATGATCAAAAAGATGCCAATCATTGAATATACAACAAAAAGTGTGAAATAATACAGAATAAAATTGCATATTTAAACTGGCGACAACAAATGGGAATTTGAATAATGAAAAGATACTAATTTAAAAGAATAGCAGACTGTCTTGATGGTGGTCTAGAATTATTGTCTGCTTGATTAGTCATGGCGCTGTGCCATGACTCGAGAGTTATTTTGCACACAATAGTCACCTTTGTCAATTACTTAATTAGCATTTATTTATCAAAGCTGATTTGATGATCGTTCAACCATGCATGGTTTGAAACATTTGAAAGGAGAAATGTTGCAATGCTTGACATTTCTGATAGAATGTTCTTTTTTTCGTGTTTGGAACAAACTTTGTCTACGAGATTTCCTGCAATGACATTACTAGGAGTTATAAATTAAAGGAGAAACAAGCAAATGCCTCCAAAAAACTCTCAAGTCATGTGGTACACTGCCATGATTAATGAAGCGGACAATAGTTGTCGACCACTGCTTAGACAATTATGCAATTCTTTTAAATTTATTTAGTCTCTTTCTATTATCCAAATTCCTTTTTGCTGTTACCACTTTAATTATGCATTTTATTTTGTGTTATTTCGCACTTTTTGCTGTATATATTCATTTATTCGGATCTTTTTGATCATTTGTTAAGGCAGCCGAAAAGTCATTTTAACCTAAATTGATGACCAGAGAAAGTTTTAATAATAGTTTTAAAATATTGATATAGGCTTGAGATTAAATCCTTTTCTAATGACGACAGTTAACATTTACCTTGAACAGTATTTTCTGCCTCTTTCTCCTTAGACTTTAAGGTCAATATGGTGTAATCTTGAAACAACCAGGTTGACAATGAGAATGCACCTACCAATAAAAGATGACGTTATTAATATTAATATAGTGTAAGGAAAATTAAATACAGTTTAATTACTGTGATCCAAACTGAATATTTTTCAGCACATCTTGTGCATGGTTCAATTTAATTTATTGACTCTAGATATGTGGTATATGGTGTACAGGAAATGATGTGGTAAAGTCTGCATTGGTTTCAGGTAAAGTCTATCCTAGGGTTTCCAAAAACCTTAGTAATCCATCTTGGCTGTCAGACAAGTAGCTCTCATGCAAATTTTGCTTGCCCTGGGTAAGAATTTTTTTTTTACTTAGTTGGCAGATGACTTGCCTCAATTAGGTCCTATTGGGCAATTGAGAATGAAAATGTACTTGCCCCAAAGGAAATTCTACTTGTTCTGGAAGGCACTTTTTTCGAGCCCTGGTTTCCACAGCACAAAGCGACTAGGAGTACACACATACTTTATTTAATATACTTGTTTATTTCTACTTCTCCTCAAAGGGATGCTAGTCCACTGCAGGGTTTACAAAAGTGATGGAGACATAAGTGACACACAGTGCATGCAGAAGTAATGACGGTTAAAGTGCACCTACCCCAAATTTTTTTTTCGCTAAAACGAATTTACTTGTTATTTGAAATACTTCTGCGAAAAACTTTTTGGATTCGGTTAAATCCTCGATTTTCTGTGCCCCGACGAAATCTCGAAAATAGCTCCAAAACACCGCCATTTTGTTTCAAGACCGAGTTTGAGGAGAATGGGTCGAGCGGCTGTTGTGACGTCTACCCAGGAAGGTTGAATATCTCACGTCCTCTCATTTCCTTCAGGATGGTACAATACACATTCGAAAAGTGCGCAGAAACGCCTTCCAGAAGTGCTATCGGCTGTTGCAGCAATATCCCAGATTTAAAGATATACTGTACAATTTACTGGCGATGATCGGTCAATGGTGCAATAAAGACGTAAACGATGGTTGATTTCGTCGAACCGAAACAAGCGAACTGAGTCTGTGAGAATAATTCACGAACTCTCACTGGAATTTGTTCCGCAGACTTTCAAACGCTATTTTCAAAATTTTCTGCTTAAAGCCAACCAACAACTTGTAGACATACTACCGAGAACCTATATATTCCAATCCCGCAGTAGTTATAACATAGCCGGTAAAGTTGTGTGATCAATCAAGGAGCGTTACGACCAAATATACTGATATTTAAATAGCTCGCAACCGTACGCCGCCAGCCAATCTTTAATCTTTAATCTTTAATCTTTAATCATTATTTATACACGGTAAAAACATCAGGTAGAAAAAATTACATAATAATGACTAAAAATCCAAATCCTAACATTATATTAACTTACATATTTCTCTTTCGATTTAGATAAAAGTCGAAGATTAATCCTTTAGAATTACATGCGTAACATCTGCGGACCGCTTAGGGAACACATCCTTTTCGCTTATCCGACGAATTTCACTGCAAACTTTGAAAAAAATCTACATTGGTTATTTGGAGTTACGACTTAAAACGTGTGACAATGTGAAATCAGTAATTGTAATATGAAATGTTTCCTTCCACATTGCTTTCCGCAGCTTCAAAAATACAGGTCCAAACAATTCTACGATTTTCAATCGATCGAAGCCGGTGTTTTGGAGGTCATCAAGTCTCGAAAACTGCGACCCTTACGTCGCTCTTATAAACATGAAACATTCCAGAAAGTGCAACACAAACTGGATTCAATGGAACAACCATACCTTGACAAAATACATTCTCGTTAAGGACAAATGTAAACGGGCTATAAACACGCGCGGGAGTCTTGTGTTTAGGTGACGAAATTACCATCCAAAGCAGTCCTTGAGTTTTTTCTCCTGCTTTTCGTTTCCCTGCTCCTCCACTTCGTATCTAGCTTTCCATTCCTAATATACAAGCAGCTCGTCCGCAAAGAAATCTTCCCCGTCGTCGCTTGAAATATTGCAAATCGTTCTCAAAGCTCTAAGCAGTGAGTTCACAGTTGTCGAACGTGCTCGATCGAAGTTTATTTCGGAGTCTTCCGAATCGAAACTTGACTCTGACTCCAGTGACGAAAAAGAAATGATTCTGAAACAACACTTGGACGGTTTGGCCCCAAAATATATTTCCAACGATTAGGTTTTTTTCCCCATTTTCTCGAGCAAATACAGAGAGCTGACTGAGGCGCCATTGTGTTTGGTTCCCGGGTAGACGTCTTCAGCAACCGCCGCCCCCGACTTCCTAAAACGCGGTCGTGTAACACTTCAAGCGCGACTTTGAAAGGGCATAGAAAATCGAGGATTCAACCAAATTCAAAATTTTTTTTCGCCCACATGCTTCGAATAACAAGTAGATTAGCAAGAGAGAACCATGGTGAAGAAATGGGTGTGAGAGCACAGAGTGGTGGGAGAAAGAAAAATCTCCCCCGTTGGTGCTTTTTTTTTGTCTGTGATCTATAGATCCATTCAATTAATTAAAAATTCTTGCCTTCACTGATTTTTAATTATCAGCCATGTAACCATATTTGCTGCATTGCAGACCCATTCACAACTTTAAGGTCACAACTATATTTAGAAATCACGTGTCCAGAAAAAAAAAACACAGTCATCTAAGGCATAAAATGTCACAGCTTACATTTCTAGGTAGCAGGGGGGTTAAGCAAGGCACGGCGGCCACCGCATAGACTGTTCACAGTCTCTCTATTTACGCACGCAATGAGAACACCACCAAACAAAAGGTTTAAATGAGCAAAACAATAGCTTTGCATGTGCATTACAAATCTTTGTAAATTTCGTAGCCGTGCTCTATAAAACAACAACATGAAATGACCAAGTTTGGGTAATTTTGAAAAACGCGAGCCACGACGGCCAACTTTTTGTATTCTAGAATTGATTTCTGATGTTACATCTTTAGTTTGAGTAGGGTTTTAAGCCGTGCAGCTTACTGACCAGTTCTAGAAAATTGAGAAATTCAAAGATAAATTATAAGTCCATTTTTTCCAGCTATCGTCTCTGGCACTCCCTGACGTCAATAATTTAAGATGTCCTAGTGCAACATTAAATGGGAAGGTGATCAAAGTTTGTCTTAGAGAGGGTTTTATACAATAATTTTCAGTTATTCATTTCCATATTCAGACAAATTTTCTAAATAATAATTATCAATTCACTGATTCACAGTTCTTTGATGACAATGTTTTTTGAAGTCTGGCAAAATAGTCTCTTGTATATTTTTGCCATACCTACAATAGTTATTACAATAGTTATTGGCAATTTAGGGTAAGCAGGTTCTTATTACACTGTAGGTTCTTAATTTCTATGAAAGAGATATTATGGTTGTTGATTACCAGAAAAATAAATAAACTTTGGTTTGGTCCTTAAATATACAGTGTTTATTCACAACTGTATCATGATAAGCCTAACACAACGGATTATGCAATGTTGTCTCTATAACAAGAGTTCCTAAATTTAACTGTAAGAATCTGTTTGATCTCAATTGGCTTAAGACGGGTTCTTATATTTTTGGGTTTTAAAATACAATAATCATGGATTTAGGATTGTTTCCTTCAGTCCCTACATGTTTTGTGTAGACTATATCATTACCAGTATATTGTTGAGTGAGATGGTACAAATCTAAAATGATTCCTACTACTGTGGTCATTATATATATAGTCTCTTGTGAAACCTTTTCCTGTCTGAATATAGTCAAAGTTACTTGTTTACACAGATGAGGTTTGTGATGCTGAATATGTGAAGTAAGGCCAATACATTTAACCATTTCAGTGTCCTACGAAGACAATAACAGAGGGTATAAATGAAAATCATAATTATACTTTATTAACATTATTCTTTTTCTTTTTAATATAACTATAACATTATTATTATCAAAACAATAATTACCCCATTGTTAAATATACCACATGCACCACCTCACCCTTGAAGTAAATTGAACCACACTTTATTCCCAGATATTGCATCCTTTGCTCTTTATTTGTTATAAAGATGTAGTCATTATCACGAACATTATAGGTGCTCCATTTCCAGCAAATTACCATGGATATCTTGTCAATGAAATGTATAAAAGCTCATATATCAAAAGTCAATTAAAAGACCTGCATTTAGCGACAGAAAGTCCCAGGATTTATTTCCACATCATTAGCAATAAAGTAAAGTCATAAACGTAGCGTAAAAATACCGAAAGTTATTTATTACAAGTGGAATATTCTTTAAACCTAATGTTGGAAGAATTGGGAGATATATCTTATCGCTGCCATGTAAAAAGATAAGGCAACTTGAAACAGTGTGAAACTTCCCTCTCACAGCATTTCCTTTTTTGGGCTTTCGTTATCATAATTTCACGGTAGAAAATAAACTATGATACCACGGTATATATGAAAATTTAAGCAAAATAAAGATTTTAGACAGCTCACCTTTTTGATCTTGCCAAGAAACTGCTGTTACCATTCCTTCCAATCTGGTTCGGTCTGAACAGCTGCGACTCACCTTTTTGAGCTAATCTCAGTTTCCACATCAATTTTGTATTTTGTGAATCGGATGGGTTTGTTAGCAAGCTCAGATTTATCGGATAAGGTAAAACCACTCAAGACATCTCCGGTCTGTTTTTAACAGCTATGAATAAAGCGTACTTTGTCATAAACTTTGCTTACACTAACCGCAAATTTGTTGCCAGGCTTCTCTCCTTTGGTGCCATGTGCCTAGTTCTCAGTGCTCTTCCCTTCGAAGGGATAAATCGATCAAGAAATCCTCGGAACTCCGAGCTCGGCGACTGCCAGGGCGACAACATGTTTCGCCGCCATTTTTGTTCAGGATTTGCCTTCGATTCGATAACTTTTTATTCGCTGTTAGCAATTTTTAACGACAGCTCTGAGACAATCAGGATTAAGGGAATGAAGGATCAGCTTTGTGCTATTTTCCTGGCGAGCGTGGTTGCATTCTTGGTTGCCTGGAGAGGTTTCCCCGTCTCAGGAAGAGAACGAAG
Organism: Orbicella faveolata; assembly: GCF_042242905.1. Taxonomy (NCBI): domain Eukaryota; kingdom Metazoa; phylum Cnidaria; class Anthozoa; order Scleractinia; family Merulinidae; genus Orbicella; species Orbicella faveolata. Next base: position 30,374,306 of record NW_028301540.1, read on the forward strand.
CTGAAGTTTTTATTTTGCTGTGGAAATTTCAAGGTTGATTACCTTCCATCTTCGCACCAACCAATTATTCTTCTGTAATTTCTGTGGAAAATAGCGATGTCGAACTGTTTAAGTCTTAAAAATATTTCTCAACTGTTCAGAGTTGTACTACCCTGGTCCCAGAGGTTTTTGTTGATTTTTCTCCGCATGAGAGAGCTGGCGAGAAAGAAAAGCCTCTGGCTACTTTAGACTTGAATCTCATTTTCATGCAGACGCCAGCTGTCAAACGCCAGCTCTCTCATGCGGAGAAAAATCAACAAAAACCTCTGGGACCAGGGTAGTACAACTCTGAACAGTTGAGAAATATTTTTAACACTTACGTTCGAAGGCTTCGTGATATATAATGGCAGACGTGAAACAGTTCGACATCGCTATTTTCCACAGAAATTACAGAAGATTAATTGGTTGGTGCGAAGATGGAAGGTAATCAACCTTGAAATTTCCACAGCAAAATAAAAACTTCAGCTTCGTTCTCTTCCTGAGACGGGGAAACCTCTCCAGGCAACCAAGAATGCAACCACGCTCGCCAGGAAAATAGCACAAAGCTGATCCTTCATTCCCTTAATCCTGATTGTCTCAGAGCTGTCGTTAAAAATTGCTAACAGCGAATAAAAAGTTATCGAATCGAAGGCAAATCCTGAACAAAACTGGCGGCGAAACATGTTTCGGTTTCCTCGTGTTATTTTCGCGTTATACGCATGCTCGTTACGGTTCTCAAATAATTGACAGATTTCTTTACTGGGACGATCATAGGAACCAGAAAAGCGGCGAGATCAAAGGTAGCTGCCAGCCCCCCCCTCCCCCTGATACAAACAAATTTTCATAGACAAGATATTTCCAAACACTTCTTATGCAGACAATTTCTGCATGATTGATGGTCTGTTTGCGTTTTGTATGCATAATCTTCTAGCCAGTTTTAAACTTTCGAAAAAGGCTAAAAAACGAAAGCCTATCAACACAGCTAGAGAGAACACGCTTATCATCGTTAGTAAAATACATGTAGCCTAGTTTAAGAGATATGTCTTGCAAAATAGCATATAATTAGTTCTACAAAGTCGGGAAAATTTACAACGTGTCTATGCCGGGGGCATAAAGCGCCTGAAATTTCATAACTTTGCGAATTTGCACTAACTTTGAAATTTTACAAGGAAAGACTCACAAACTTGGCTAAGTTACCAATGCTCTTTTCAGCAGTATCGACAGATTTTCGCTACATGGCCATTATTAAAACTCAGAATACAGAAAACAGTCTGGAAAGGTCTAATAGACTAATCATGGAGCGAATTCAATATGCTACGTCGCTTGATTTCCCCTTGTCCTAATTTTATAACAAAATACTATGTCTTATGAACTGATGAAAGACAACGCATTTCGTAAACTGTGTATTATAAATTTCTTGCTAGAAGACAGAGCTGGAAAAGTTTTTAAACGGGGATGGAACCAGAAATTGTAGACATGATTGATCGGTTTACGATGACACTACATATTTACATGCGCTCACTGAAATACTGTCTGGTCGCATTTCTGACGTTGCTAACCAATATACACCCTTGAAAAAAGCAACAGAGATTAAAAGACTCATACAAACAAACGTAAATTACTAATTACCTAACAATGAAGTGCCTTCCTTTGGGAATGCAGATCCGGGAATACAAGATAGTTGAAGACGCTACAACCTTCCGCGGTTCCGCCACACCTTCGATGCACTATCGACATCAACTGGAACTTGTTATGCCTCCCAACGCCATTAAACTCGTCAACGTTTTCTGATTGGAGGAGAACGTGTCATGTGGCGCACAGGGAGCCTTCGCATCCGTTTAGAGTATAATAGGTTGATTTAGCAAGAGAACGGGAACGTCACTTGACGACGGCGCGCGCAGTACAAATACCCAAATATGGTCAAATTAGAACAGAATCCAGGTTATTCCGCGCGCCCTGCAGTCGTCATCTGACCATTTTTGGGTATTTGTACTGTGCGCGCCGTCGTCAAGTGACGTTCCCGTTCTCTTGCTAAGTCAGCCTATTAATAAGAGATCAACCTACGTTATCGCGCGTGTTTTGTGTTCTGTGGCGGCCATTTTGAATTTTTAATACGCGGTCTGCTGGTGCGAAGACTGGAACCGAAATTACGGAAATTGCTCGGAGCCTGCTCGGAGCTTGTTATCCTCGGTGAGCGATCGGATCCTCTGAGAATTTGCGAATTTTCCCGCCCGTCCCAGGCTACTAAACTTTCGGTTCCAGACCTCACACTAGTAAACCGCGTATTTACTAGTAGTAATCAGACATTCTGTTTTTAAGCAGAATAAGTACCAAGTCTGTAAATTCAGGATCTAAAGACATTTCATAAAGTCTGTAAATGGGTCAAATTTTCCAGTGGGAATGGTTATGAAGGTCGGCAAACATCAAAGGAACAAACAAAGATGCCAAGATTTAGGTTGGAAGGTCGACCGTGCAGAATGTTTTGTTTTGCGTTCGTGCACTATTAACTATGTGTTGATAAAAAAAGAAAAAAAAAAGATCAAAATAGATTCTCTCGTAAATAAACTATAAAGGTGCGTAAAGGTCTCATGCATGATTACGTCACGTGCTCAAAATTCACTACCGAGCCTCGTTTGCGTTAAATTTTCTCCAACTTCTGATACCTTAGTGTTATTTTTACGTGAGCATTATTTTCATCTTTGCTACTTTGGAAATTTGCTCATGATAAAATTCACGATTCGCATTTTTAAAGCGAAGTTTGGAGGTGAAATTGGCAGTCTAATGTCAACATGCTTGAGGCAATAGGGAGTTTAAGAAAACGCGACGGCGACGCCGAGGACAACGTCGGTTAAAAAATGAACTTATAATTTACCTACGAATCTTGCGATACCCTAAAGTCATTTAGTTTGTTTCTCACTGTCCAAATTACCTCGAAACTGAATATGGAACACAGTGTTAAATTCGGAAAATAAATTTAAAAAATTAGCCGTTGTCGTACCGTTCACGTTCTCCAGGCAAGGCAGAATTTGGTCATTTCACGTCGTCAGTTTTGCAGTGGAAGGCAAAGACATGTACCAAGAATTATAACGCACGTGCACAGCCATTGTTCTGCTCATTAAACCTTTTGTTTAGCGACGTTCCCGTTGCCGTTGCCGTCGTGGTTTTCTTAAACTCCCTAATGTTACCTTAACCCTCAATGTTCCCTCGGGAACACTGCGGGTCTCGGGGGGAAACAATCATAAAATGTCTATTATACGCGATTGCCCAGCCTTTGAAATAGTTACGCTGGATGCAGTAAATAAATTTTCGGCAACAGATACCAGAAAATACCACCCGTCCACAGGTGCGAAATCTGAAAACAACTTTCGGTTTACCGCAGAGACTTTGGTTCCTTCCTTACCTCAGCACGTAATTCTCCAACGCTTGCGTCTTTTTCGCATTGCTCTTCGTTTTGGTGCCTCGATCTTTTTCACGTTTACCATCATAGAGAGACGGTAATTAAGAAACTAGTGAGACAATCTCAGATATTGCAGAGTGTAATTTACGTCTCTGAATGCAGTAGTCACACAGGTCCTCACCCCTGCTGTTCTCTCCCTTGGTAGTCAACTAGGCCTTTTTCCCTTTGCAGAATATGAGCGGAAAAAAACTTGATAAGACATATCTTAGCCGCGTGTATGTTTCATGTTTGTGTTTTGGCCAAAAATAACTAACAATTACCGTTTGTCAAAACGGTTTTAAATCTATTGTGGTATTTTATCTTGAGTTTCGTTCATTTTATAGCATTACTTTTCACGCCGTTTGTAATTTGATACTTTTGTTTTCCTCACCAATGCATGCAACAAAATCCCTTTGTTTCCACGAAAATAAAAGAAAGATGTGTATTTTTTTAACTTACTGCTGGAGATAAATGGAATATAAAAGTTAAATATCTGCTGAAAAGTCGAAGAGGAACGATTTTGTTTTATTCAAAATGCCATTTCACCGATAAACAAGAATTAATCTAATTATCAAATAGTCACGTCGAATCACGGAATAGTGCGTTCTAATTCTGCTGCCAGCCGAGTTGGTGTAAACAAAACCACATCAAATTAATACGCAATGCTATCGAGTAATACAAGCATTGAAGGTAGAGATCTTTACTTGACCGAAATTATTTCCCACATCAGTGAGCGAGTCGCCTCATCGACTAATGAAATTAATTGGAGGTTTCAGTAAGTGCCACGGAGTCTGCGGCAATAACATGAAGTTTCTTTTGTCACAAATTTACTAGTTCCGGCTGAATATGATCTTTGGATGGGCTCTCTTTCATAGAAGAGGAAACAAACAAGCTGCTAAGGAGAAGCAATATGTTCCGATTCTCTATCTCAACCCTGGCAAATACACAATAATTATAAAACAGCAGACGACATTTCTGTAATCGAGCTAGGGAAGATTCCAGAAGATACGCAGTCACAGTAACGTTCTTTGCACTAAAAAACAAGCAAAAAAAAAAAAAAAAAAAAAAAAAAAAAAAAAATAGGCGCCATATAGGCGCATGAGACTACTGCTTAAAAGGTGGAAACACAAAAAGTAGAATTGTCCTATATATACAGTTATGATGTGAGGTTTATATGAAATAATTCATATATGAACTGCGGTAGTAGATGAAAGTGAAGAATGATCATCGCAGTTAATTTTCCAATTTAAGCAATTGGAAAGAAGAAGCCTGAAAAAATCAGGGCTTCAACTGGATTCGAACCCGTGACCTTCGCGATACCGGTGCGATGCTCTACCAACTGAGCCGTGAAGCCACACATTGCGGCACTCTCGCTGACTATTTCAGGCCCCGTCCACACGTATCCGGATATTTTTGAATCCGCAAGTTTTTCTTTCCGGATACGGCTTCCCGTCCACATGCACCCGGCGAATTCGGCAGCGAATCCGGATATTTTTTTTAATCCGCTCTCCAGAGTGGAAAAAATAAATCCGCAACAAATCCGAATGTAATGCCGGGCTATCTACAGGAGGTCAGGGTGAACAGGTTCTTAATTACAGAGTAAAAACAATCAGTAATTCTCTGAATGGTGTGTCTACTAAAATGTGTTTTAATAAGCTTTAAATAATACTGTTTCTGTTACATAGATTTAGGTTTTACTATATTACTATACTATATGTTTCCTATGGCTCCAAAGCTGACAAATATGGCTCTTTAGAATATAGATTCCTTTGTTTTCCTTAGTATATATGGTGCTCATGTAGCCAATTTTTAGCGGCTGGGGGGTTCATAATCGGCAGTTTCTTACATCTAGGTTTTATTACATCACTCATGAAATCACCAGTTTGCTTTAGAAAGTCTCCAGGCCAGTTCATATAGAAGACGGATTCTTATCATCCACAAGATGAGCCCTGCTGCCGGTGGTGTCGTTGACGGCATCAGCCATGGAGAGGTCTTTCATCTCCTCTGGGTCCTTTTCTTTGGGGTCTGTCAGTTGTAATGTCATATAGGCCTCTTCTGCGCTGTCGGTGTCCATTGTCTCAGCGGTTGGCATTCCTTTCGTCTCTGGCAGCGTCTGAGACAACAAACCCGCTAACAGCGCGTTAATTCCCATGATGCCATACGGGAGGAGTGGATGCACGAGTCGCTGAGAGATGATAACAGAAAAGAAAGTGAATTATATTGAAGCTATGTGGTAATATCAATCATATCTTCTGGCTATGTAGATTTCAAGGCGCCTTTAACGCTGGGAATGTTTTTGATGATTTTAAGACATAACTGTGGGAGATGGAAGGATAAAGGCTTTAAAAAACGTCTAGGGATACCGCATTTCCAAACACCAAGAGAGAGTTTAAAATACGACGCGCAGCGGAGTATTTTGGACGAACTTCGAGGTGTTTGGAAATGTGGTCAAACACTGTCTTGAGTGTTTGGTATTCTTTCCAATCGAATCTAAAAACCAAGGAAAAAACGGAGATATAAAATCGTAAAAATCTTTGCTGATTTATCATAAAATTTCTCACCAGATGGATGATATAAGGAGACGAAAATGACCCAATCCTCGCAGCTGCTGTTGATGATCCCATGCCGATGTTCCTATAATGAACACAACAATGATCGAGATCTTATTTCTCCTAATCTGGATTCATTATTAAGCGGGCTGGCAAGTAATGAGAATAAAGATCCTCAACAAGGAGATATTGTCTTGATGTAATGCTAGATTCTCATGGCTAGTGTTAAAAGAAAGTGTGGCAACCGGTAAGGAGAATTGAGAAGTCTGATGGCTCCACAGGGATGCCTCATTATGGCGGGGCTCGATTTAAGAAGCATTAAGAGACAATCTGTATGGAAACTGACCTATGAATGTAAGAAAATCATCTAAAAAGACAAACTTCGCTGGGAAAAATATTTTACTGATCTCTTGCATCTGTGCAAACTTCAGAAATGGTAGGGCAAACGCAAAGACTGGCTAAAGAACTCTATTTTGAAGAAAGAACAACTTGTTTGATATGTGAACATTTCATTTGCTTATACAGTGAATGCGATCAAGGGAATAGGCTAGGGACATGAAGACTAAATATGAACTCCTCGGGGGACAGAGACTCCATATGAAAAAGTCAGGGATGCTCGTGAGAAAATTTGAATTCAACCCCTAAATAAAGGAAACCAATCTGGGCGTGACTCAAGCTTTATTTGACTCTTAAAAAGATACCACTTAAAAATGAAATAGGCTTGATTAACAGCCGCTGTTCAGGAAGGGAACCCGCGCTAGGTGACCGGACTCGAGAGACCTGCGAAATCGAGCCTCAAAACAGAATTAAGAGCGTTTTTATCATTATTTCTTCGAGTGCACTCTACAAGATACTTTGGCAGCCAAAAATACTGGCGTTTCGTCATCAACACCCTAAGTGAGTCCAGAATCATTGATTTATGCCCCTAAGCGAGATGACGAACTTGCCCAACCTCTTCATGTGGGAGTCCCTTCCCGTTCCGGGATATGAAGCACGGATCATACCATACCTGATGACTGTGGGAAAGAGCTCAGCAGCGTACACATACACGGCATCGAATGAAATGAATATAAAGAACTTGGCTAACAATGCCATGATAATACGGCCAACCATGAAACCTGCAGGCAACAATAAAATCAGTGTAGTTACGTAATACTGTTTATCATACCACCATATGGATAAACATCAAGTCAAGAAGTTTGTTGGCTTGAAAATGGAAGCCTCAGTTCACTTTACTACTTGTCAATGATAAGGAATTGAGGGATTTTTTTTCCCTTCTGTTGTTTGCTCTTTTTTAAGGTACAGTGTGTTGCAGATGGATCGGAACCAACCTACCTTTGTCCTCACCAGGGTCATACATTGTAAACAACACTGCGCCGGCAGAGGCAATGGCAGCAATAACCATGCAATAAACCAGCGGCCTTTTTCGGCCGAACCTAGAGCAGACAATGTCATTAGCACGTGCAACTATTGATAAAACGGAAAAAACCTCCGGCGTGAAGCAACAGGTGAAACCCGACTGCTAGGGCGGCTTACAATTGAGTGTCGTAAAACCAAAACCGAAGTCATCATCACTCTGTCCAATTCCAAAGGACGCACACAATCCAGTGAACCAATCAAAGCTTGAAGAAATTACACGTGGCTGACGAAAGGCGCGGGAAAAGGTGTGCGAACGGGTCATGATTGGTTTCGGTTTACTTCTGATTGGACGAAGAAGTGACGCGAGTGTTTTTGTTTTAATCGTGTCGCGTAGTTGATGCAAACCCAATTACTTTTCGACAATTAAATGAAAATCGCTCTAATGAAGAAATAAATTAGTTTCAAAGGAATTTCCCGCCAAAAGCGTTAGCGCAGAGGCACCACTCACCTGCCCAAGGCCCAGATACCAACATAATTGGCGGGAATCTCGATAATGGAGGCCAGGAAGAAATTCAGGTACATGTTTCCACCAAGTGTAGGAGCGCTGAATGAAACACCATAGTAAACCATGGCGTTTACAAACCTGTGGATGAAAAGAAGTATTTTTATCTATGTAAAAATGTCTTTTGGATATTTACATAACTGGAGGTCAGGCTCATGTTGTAGCCCTGGGCCCCCGTTCAGAGTCGCCGGGAGCATGTGAAAGTTTCAGCTTTGAGGAGGGTGCGAATTAAAATCTTCAAGGATGAAAAGAAAAACCCTCTACTCTTACTTTTTTGTTTTCTTTTTTACTTACATTACCTACATTATGAGAGTTACTCGAAATACCCTACTTACAGTCCGTTACATTCCTTACATTACGGTACTTATACTACGATTACAATACAATATTTATGCAATACTTACTTGGTTACAGTTATTCCACTTATATTACGGCATTTGTTTTCCCCTTCCCCCCCCCCCCCCCCGCCCCCATCCCCCTTTTGCCTCTCTTCTAACTTACCAGGCATACCAAGACACAACAGTCCTGTGCAACATTTTCTTGGTTCGAAACAAATCTCTGACGTCTCCCATTTTTTGTACCTTCCCATCAGCACTCGGGTTGTAGAGAAGTTCGTCCGGATATTCCTTCTTGTTAGTGGCAGCGATATCTCGCAGCACATCCTCTGTCTCTGTAACCCTTCCTTTTAGCAGCAAGTACCTTGATGACTCTGGAATAAACCTGAATTAAAAGAGCTACGTCACGGTTTGCGCATCTTAACGAGTTTAGCGTAAAGTTTTCAAGTTCATCGTTTGTAATCCGTGTCAATCTTTTCCATCCTTAACCATCCTTGTTCATTTATGGTTTATAATTATCTCCATAGAGTTTTTCTATCTTAGCAGACTATTATTTTCAGGTTTACTTTAATTTAAAGGTTATATTTTACCTGGCCAAACTAACTCTAAATAACGTGACTTCTTTGTACCGATGGAACTTGTTCACTAGTCACTTACCGCCAACCTAAAATAGAAGGTAAACCAGGCGCGGCACAGATGATTGACAGAATTCTCCAGTCACGCACTCCATACGCCAGACCTGCTAACATTACGAGAGCTAAGGTCCACGAGTACCACAGTGACGTACCAGCCACGTGACGATGCCTCCTTCCCACAAACTCAGTTGCCAGCACGTAAATTCCCATGCCCCCTCCCCCTGAAAAAACCGTCACAAGAATATTGAGTGAGATTACAGAAAATTTAACTTTCTCTATGTAAGGCATAGGTTCCATTTCCACCGTTCTCCCGAGTCCGATCTACGTTCTTTCCAGAGTAGAAGGGCTCCTTTCCCTAACATCGGCTGGTAATCGAGCTAGCCTATGTAAGGGATTACAGTAGGTTTGCATGCAGAGTTGAACCCCTATTAAGCGGCCACCTTCGGGGAAATGGGAGGTGGTCGCTTAATAGGGGTTGGCCGCTAAATAGGTGTTCGTGTGCTTTAAATATTTCTAGAACAGGGTAATTGCTTAGCAAACATGAATCGTCAAAACAATTATTATAAACGTGTGTTTGAATGTTTTTATCAGCGTTAAATTCTATTTCAGAATCTTATCTACCATGGTCTTTTCCAAAATAAAGCCAAACTACGTGTATTAAATTTTGGGTGGCCGCATAAAAGAAGTAAGGACAATAGAGAACTCTCTTAGCGGACAACCAAAAGGCGGGGGCTGTTTATAGCGGTGGCCGGTAAATAACGGTTTCATTTATAGTATTTTACTGACTGATGTCTTCAGTCTCATGTCTAACTCACCAATGCACAGTCCAGTCAAGAGCCTGAATAGAATAAAAAGCCAGAAATGATGAGGAAAGGACGCGAAAAGGCCAAACAAACTGCACGCGAACGAGAATACGAGCAGAATGGGTTTACGGCCAATGATATCTGACAAAACACCGCCAATGACTGCACCAACCAGCCAGCCAGCAAACACCAGTGATGTGGAAAGGGAGGAGAGCACGGCTTTGTCACAAACCAGGTCAAACTTAAATCAAACAACAACAAAACACCAACACTGTTACAAAAGGACAAACAAAAGAACAAAAGTTCCAACAATAAGAAAACACGAAAGTATGATTGATCATCGCAGTTACACACACAACTTTTAAAAGCAGTTGTGAAATTAAAGCCTGAAAAAAGACATTCAGGCTCGAGAGGGATTTTCAGGCTTTAATTTCTCAACTGCTTAAGTTGTGTGTATAACTGCGAGGATCAATCAAATCTTTCTCCGCAATTCAAATATATGATCTTTCATATACTTGAAATTTCATATTTTACTTGTAACAAGAGAACATCATCACTGTTACAAACGTGTATGGCAAATGTCGCTACTAACTTGACTTATGTTTATGCCATTGACACAAATGGAAACCATGGGTGCTTTCCATTCCACAAAAACCCCGAAAACTTGACAAATGATAAAAAAATTTCCTGGGATAGGTTCTGGGAAATCTGGAAATGGTTGAATTCCCGAAAAGCGAACCATTCAACCTAAAATTCCAGAAATTCCGGGAGGAAAATAAAGTGGAAAGAAAATTCCTGATAAGAAATTTCCAAAAATTTCGGTATACCTCGCAAGGTTTTCCTCTTTTCCGGAAATTCTGGAAAATGCTGTTCCATTTGTTACTGGAAAGTTCAAACCGGAATTTGTGGTTAAATGGAAAACGCCCCATGATTAAAAATTTCAAACAATAACAAATAGATAATTACAAATAGTTACAAATAGATCTGTAAGATGGAAAAAATGGCATGTCTCTCGAGTTTAAGTTTTACCCTGAGCACAGATGAGCCTTTCCACAATTTGTCTTTTAAAAAATGTAACAACAGGATCTATGATGCTGAACGTTCAACAAACTGCATACCTGCGTGACAACGGAAGTAAAATCATCGGTAAATGTCCAGGCCTCCCTCGGCATATCGCAGCGTCTTTTGTCCACTGCAGTGAATTCTCCGGTGAAGTTACAAGCACTGTTATTGACATGAGGGACACACATCCACTTGGGTTCCGCAGAGATGAAAGTAGGTACCATGACCTGGAAGGTTATATTGAAAAATTCTATGTAGCTTAGGATAAAGATCAGCCTGATCTGGTACAGCCCCATGCTCCCAATCTTTTCCAGTACCTCGTCCACGGTCAGCGCCATTTTTTGGGTCGTTTTAACCAGATTAAAGGTTCAAAGGGATGGCTGAAATGCAAAGAAACTCTACATCAGTATCATATCGGAACTAGTAAGGTGTTGTGTTTTTCGACTTGGAAATGACTCGATATCATGACGAAGCACTCTACGGGATTGGCCGATAGCCCTTTTCACGGACTTCACGGTTAACATTTCTCATTTGCATTACAATATAATCTAGCATGGGTGTGAGGCAATTTCGGGCTATTTTGTGGTTTCTGCACGAAATTGCCACATCCAGGCGACGTTAGATTACACTGTAATGCAAATGAGAAAACTAACCATGAAAAGGGTTATTGTTTTATAGCTGACTGAAAGACATCTTTTTGGCGCGTGCAAATAACTAAAAAGAATCGCTATTTTGTAAAAAGTGAAAGGAATTTAAAAGAGTAACATTTGATCGACGTGAGTTTCATTAATTAGCAATGTAGCTCTGAAATATTACAGTAGTTTTTTTTTGCCGATACATGGTCTTTTCTGCGAAGCTGTCGTCATTTTCTGATATTTTCTGAGCTGATATTATTTTAGGCCTGATATTATTGATCATACTTTTTGATGGAGGGGAATGGTTATGAAGGTCGGGAAACGTTAAAGGAATAAACAAAGATGCCAAGATTTCGGTTGGAAGGTTCACAACCGTGCACAATCTTTTGCTTTGCGCTCATACACTATGAGTGAATTACGTGACCAAAACGTTTCTATTGGTTAGTTCCTCAGTACGGAGTAAACAACTATTGTGTTTTGTGCACGGTCAAGTTCAAAAAAAGAGAACAATAACATGCAACAAACTTCTGACACCTTTGTGTTATTTTCACGTGAGCATTATTTTCATCTTTGCTGCTTTGGATATTTGCTCATGATAAAAATCATGATTCGCATTTTTAAAGCGAAGATTTGAGGTGAAATTTGCCAGTCTGATGTCAACATGCGCGAGGCAATGTTCCCTTGACCCTCAATGTTCCCTCGGGGAACATTGAGGGTCTTGGGGGGAAACAATCATAAAGTGCTCATTACATGCGCTTGCCCAGCCTTGCCAATAGTAACACTGGATGCAGTAAATAATTTCCAGCAACAGATACCTGCAAAATTTTAATTTCTATCCGTGTTGGGACTACAGCTTTTTATTTCTTGCTTCAATATTTGTTTCAGTTTTGGGGTCACGAGTTTCTTTCCAAAAAAATGCGAGACATCGCTTTCGTCAATTAGACCTGGAGGTTTGAAAAACAGGCGATACATAAACTGCTTTTCCCACACGTAAGAAGGCAAAGTGCAAGTAAAATGGCACAATGATCGTGAGTCTTCTCTGTATGATTGTGAGATGCAAATTTTTTACCAGAGACGCCTGGGAACGAGCCATGTCCGCTGTCAGCAATCCTTTTGGCAAGTAAAAACACAGGTGGCTCAAGCTCATTGTTATGTCTGCGTCATTAACACTTTGCGAGATACTATACAGTGTAAGGAGTCTGTAAGCGAGCGTGGTTAAGAACTACTCATGACCTTCGCTGTAAGAGATCGTATGGAAAATACTGCTCTCGCTGGAAAGTATACGAAATTGGCAACAAAATTTTCCTTTAACTCACTTAAGTTGTCTTCTTGTCGTTTCCGCGTACGATTTTACAGTGTTGAAGGTGTCTTAGCGACGGATAAATGTCAAAGCCTTAATCCGTCGCTAGGACGCCCTCAACGCTGTAAAATCTTAAGAAACGACAAGAAGACAACTAAGGTTAGTTTAAAGGAAAATTTTACTGCCAATTTCGTACACCTTACAGCAACAGCATTATTTTTCCATACGATCTCTAACAACGGAGGTCATAAGTACCCGTAGTTATTTAAAACCAGCTACAGTACTTCGTAACGTGACAAGTAATAATGACGTTCACATACTTGGGCCACCTGCGGTAGAGATCCCATTCTACGATCCTGACACAAAGTCAGACTCGGGAAATTTAGAAAAATACTGCTTGTGAAAGGGATTGCTAAAAAAATAATTCACCTTTTAACGCTTTTTCGACTCTCATAGTTTGTCCCCGTGATCCCCAAAATTTGTTACTTATTTACTCATCCGTTGGCAGGTGATATCCAGTTTCCTTGGCCCTTTTGTTTTGTGCCTCTCGTTAAGCGTTCGAGAAAGATAAACCTTACAAGTCGTGCTTGAGAAACAGAAGTATGCATGATAAAGTTATAACAATAAATGCCGCTGAACTCAGCCATTCCTATTCGGAAAGAGGTACTTTTTTATCCTAAGAAAATGTGATATCAACTGAACAAGTTCGAAAATGAGTGAATGATCCTACTTGAGGAAGAAATTCCAAATGCCTTCGCGATCTCAACAAAAAATGGAAAGCACTTCGAAACTGCAACAATACCGATACATCAGGCAGTCATTTGAGTTATACATTGTAAAACAAATAAATTAGTTGTGGAACATGTTTCGCTCTTTACACCTTTTAAGATATTTGATACTGATCAAGTGCAGCTTCACCTGCCGATGCCAGAGCTAGGGGTCATCCTATTTTGATTGTAGATCACCGACATCTAAAATCAGGCATGCAAGCCTTGAGAGGCAAAATTTAGACTTTCTAGTTTTCTTTGCTGTATCATCGTTATTATATATCCTGGCTGAGTAGAGCGTTTAATATGCGGGCGGTAAGCTCCCCGGGGCTTAAATGATACCTGTGAACTTATAGGTCAGAACTTCAGAACATTTATACTGATGCAGATCATAATACAAGCGCATTCCATTCAGTGGGTACGTACCATGCCGTGCCAGTGCTACAAAAGAGCTCTTGTGCAGCTTGTTCTTTCGAGCAAGGGCGTGATCACTGAAATAAACTCAAACATCGGCATCGTGTACTCGTAAAACACGAGATCAAATTCGGCTGCGCCTCGAACATGCACAAAGCGCAAAGTTTGGTACTCTTCATTCAATAAACAGGCAAATCTCGCTTTCAAAGCTGTCTTACCTTTGTACCTTTATCTGCTATTTCTCCAAAAATGAAATAAATGCTTCTCGTGCTGGCAGGTCACTATTATTGTAGAGCTTGCATTACAAGGACTCGCAAAACACAGTGAACATTGAACCTTTTGTCTCACTAGGATCATGTTTGCGTTCCTCGGTTGATGATTGGCAGATGTAAGCAAGTGTGCTTTTATGACATTTATCGTTCGACACTACTGTGTTTCTGTTATGAAATGCGTCAGTGTTTTTTCAGACTAATTAATCGTATTAAACATTCTACAACCAAAACAAAGAAGATTTTGTCACAGATTATTTTCTTTACGTTGCGGTATTCACGGATTACAATATACAAAGTACAAGAAATCCTGGGGAGTGGACTCCCATATAAAAAAGGTAGGGATGTTCGTCGTGCCTCTTAGGAGTGAAAAGACGGTTTTGGTAGCTCTTGAGGTGTTCAGCCTCGAAAGGTCCACATCAGAAGCTTTTGCGGTTCCTTTTAGGGTATTGGGCCGAAAATATGACAGGCGATAAATAGATAGTGAGTTGTTTTAAGACTGGTACTTCTATTAAAAATAATCAAGCCACGCTCACAAATCAGAATCTTAGTACCTCTTCAGGGGTTTTTTCAAAATTTCCGACAAGCACCCCGGTACTTTTTATATGGGTGTCCCCTCCGGGCGAGAAATCGCATTTACGTTTATCCATCATCAGCAGTCACGATTTCCGCTGCTCCGCGGAATGCGGGCTGCTAATCAAGCTGATGGCAACTCGCATCGCCCGCGCGTAACAAGTGAGAGGATCGAGAAAATCAGCTCCCATACTCTCCACTCCTTTCTAGTCTGCGAACACACCAAGTTCATTTGTCTTCTGTTTTGGAGGTGCAAAACAAAAACTGAAAAAAGGTCTTCGATAGCAGCCTTGCCTTTATTATCATTTCATATCAATTCCATCCTCGAGCGTAAGTTATCAGTTCCATCTACGCTCGAGGTTAAGCAAACAAACTACCCTAACTGATTAGCTGATACTTTTACAACAAGAGTAACAATCTAACAATGTGCAGTAACAATGCGCGACATTAACGTTCTCCAAATGCAAAAAATAACCGCGATTTCCAAATAATCAGCAAAACGCTATACCACCCGAGAAAATTACGATATAGAAGCCTAAAATTTCAATTGAAGACCGGGTGATATAGAATACGCCCCTAGTATAAGCCCCATTTCCCCTGCTTAGAGCTTCATACAAAAACCTCCGTGCTTCGAGTATTTTTTTACTTATTTGTGCCTTGTTTTTCTTATTCCCAAGAACACATGTCCACCCAAAACCCCTTATGAAGTTATATAAACCCAGGGCACAAAACCAATATTTTATGGTAGAAGATCAAATAAAAAAATCAAAGCAATTTTGTGTTTAAAATGCAGTGTTGAAAGAGGGATCATCCGTAATATTTTTTCGGCTGTTCATGACACTACCATTCAAATCTTCCTTTTTCTCGTCATCTTTTTCTTTTTCCTTGTCTAGCTCTGTACAATCCATGGCGATGTTTTGTATGCCAAGCTCTGCGCCCTCTTCTGAGTCCATAGTTTCAGCGGTCGGCGTTCCACTCGTCTCCGGTAGAGTCATGCACAGTACGCTTGCCAGCAAAGCATTAGTACCCATAATGCCATACGGTAGGAGAGGGTGCACACGAGTCTGTTCAGGCAATGATAAGAATTGACATTTAAACTGGAAGCAAATACTAATTGCTGACCCCGGCACGTGACATGAGAATACAGATCAAGCTTATTCGAAAAACTTAAACAGTGCCCCTTTTCTGGTCAGGAAGTCCTTTTAGCTTGCCATCTGTGCTGATATATGTAGTTTGCCAAATTTGCTGAATTCGACTAAAGTACGCTTGTACGCTCAAGACTTTTCGGGCTCTTACAAGGCTCTACAAAACCGCAGTCTATAACTTTAAAAATACGACGTTTTCGTTGACAACTTGTTGACCAATATAATAAAGCAATTATCCTACGTTGCAATACGACTTCGATACTTACTTCATTGTGATAGGCTAAGAGCAATTTAACGTTCATTTTAATTTGACTGCAGTGCAAACTAAGCCGCTGCAGCGATCATAATTTTCTCAATCATATGATAACTGAGTAATTGTACGAAAGCGCGCGCAATTAAAGATTTACACTGCTCGTGACATTTGAAAATTCTTTCAAATTGCACTTGCCTAAAGGCTTGTGCAATCTTGAGAAAACATTTAAATATCACTCGTGTAATGTAAATCCTTAAAGGGGCTCAGTCACGGTATTTTGAGTTATTTTGGCCACATACAAAATTACCTTTAAATGGTAGGAAACCTGAAAATAACAGTTTAATAAGATAGAAAAACACCAAAGAGATAATGATAAACCATAATGGAACAAGGATGGCCAAGGATGGAGAAGATTGACACGGATTACAAACGACGAATTTAAAAAATTGAAGCTAAACTTTTCAAGATGTGCAAACCATGACGTAGCTCCTTTAAATCCACCGGCAATTATACGATTACCTGGCCAAGATTACTAATCTGGCGCAATGTCGTTGGATCTTATAGAACTCAGCCTACGTACGGTCTCTTCCGTTAAGTAAAAGGCCAATAGAAATTCCACGTGATTTTGCAAAATGACTCTCACGTTTATCGCCCAGAAACAACCGGATAACAGGTCGCGTCTAAACTACGACGGAGAAATTTGAAAACGGAAGTTTCACCGTGAAAACGCATCAAATGTTTCCCCCCCACACTACGCCGGAGGAATTTCAAAACGCAACGGTACAATCATCGGCTATTTTGGATTTGCGTTTGAGGAAAACTCGGACAGGAAAATGTCACGAATATCGTAACCTCATCGTTTTCGAAGAGCTCCGTTTTCAAAATGTTTTCTGTCCACACTAAAAGGCAAAGTCGGCGTTTTCAAAATCCTCCGGCTTGAAGAGCGTTTTCGAAAAGCTCCTTTTTCGTGACGGTGTAATGTGGACGGGGCCTCAGAGAATCCCACATTATTTACTTACCAGATGAACAATATAGGGAGAAGTGAAAGAACCAATCCGGCCAGCAGATGTAGAGGAACCCATTCCAATGTTTCTTAAGACAAAAAAAAAAAAAAATGCAAAATTGAAAACGTCGATTTGGTGAAACTTTGATTTTAGCATTATTCTCGTCATTGTGGCTACTCGGCAGAACAACCCTCCTACTGCCGTGTATAGTATCATTATTAGCTCAAGAGTTTTTCACAACAAGAGGCTGCACGGCATAGGAACCAGTCTGTATCATTTTACAAATTCTTCTAACCGGTGTCCATGGTTTCTTGCAACCTCGTTTCCAGGGTCTCTTATCTTACCGCCCTCCAGAGGGCGGTAAGATGAGAGACCCTGGGAACGAGGTTGGGTTTCTTGTGATACTGGTATGAAGAATTTGCAGTCTGTATGATCCGCTATTATCTCTATTTTTTGAAAAAGAAAATATGAGAAGAAATTATCTTAAATTAATCATAGTTTTACGCGCGTCTGTCTTTCATTGAGATGGTGAAAGAAGTTCTGTAGTTAGAGAAATGAAAGACGCAACGATTGGTAAATTTAAAAAGCTGAAGCGGTTTACATAGTTATCTACTTTTCTAACCTGATCGTCGTTGGGAACAGTTCGGCGGAATAAACATACACTGCCGAGAAAGAGATGAAGACAAAAAACTTCGCAGCAAGCGCCATAATGATCCGACCAGCCGCATAACCTGCAACAAAAAAAACGTACCTTCAAAAATACGTTCACTTAAACACAGACAGGCTTGGAATAGTCACATCGCATGTTACGACTTGAATGTCTTCGCCAGGGATCCTAGATTACTTAATATGCTTTTTTACAATGATGTATTTTTCGTGTTTCGCTTAGCTAGCTGCTCAGCGAACCAAACCGGGAAGGCGTTCATCATTAAAAACGTAATAAGGACGTCGATTTTCAGGAATCTCAGTCTCGCCCATTGTAAAATCCTTCCGTATCTCACTAAGTCCGGTTTCCACATTGCTTCTCTCCTCTGGATGGTACTAGTGGGATGTTGTTCTTTGCTGGATATTCCCCTCCCCGCCAAGCACCTAAAGCACTTTGTCCGGTTGAAATAGTAACAGGGAGTTTAAGAAAACAACGACGGCAACGGTAACGGGAACGTCCCTAAACAAAAGGTTTAATGAGCAGAACAATGGCTGTGCAGGTGCATTATAATTCTTGGTACATTTCTTTGCCGTCCTCTGCAAAACAACAACGTGAAATGATCAAATGCTGCGTTGTCAAGAGAACGTGAACCACGACGGCTAATTTTTTATTCTTATCTAAAATGTTTCGCCGTGTGCCAGATTCAGTTTCGTGATAGTTCTGACACTGAGAAACTAAGGAAAATAACTTAAGAGTATCGCGAGATTCGTAGGTAAAATATATAATCATTTTTTAATCGACGTTGTCCTCGGCGTCGCGTTCTGGTTTCTTAAACTCCCGATTGATTGATGTGAGGTAACTTGCCCGGCCAGGGCTTGCAATTGTACCCAGATGTTTTCCACATATCATTTTCCAGCCCTACGCCATACATCAATAAAATACTCAACTTACATTTGTCGTTACCAGGATCATACATCGTAAACAACACTGCGCCGATCGAGGCAATGGCAGCAAGAATCATGAAGTAAATCAGAGCCTTTTTCCGTCCAAACCTGATACAAAGAGAAGCCGTAAAACATTTCCGTTAAAGGCTGGCCTTCACTAACGACGGAGTCGTAATCAGAAGCGTAGAGTGATACGATCTAGTAAAAATCAAACCGACGGAGTCGGAAGCAGAAGGGGAAGAATAAACTAATTACAACGCTCGATTCCGCGCCCTGTGATTGGTTGGTTCTTTCGGTTCCGCTTTCAACTCTGACAATCTAGTTTTCACTGGATCGTAAGCGACGGAGTCGTAAACGGAATCGGAAGAGATGGAAACGTTCTGATTCTTCCGAATTCGATTCCGTCGAGCTTATGACTCCGCTTACGGCTCTGTTTTTCGATTTTCACTAGGTCATAAGCGCTCTTACGACTCCGACTCCGACTCCGTCGCTTGTGAAATCCAGCCTTAAATCACTCTATCAACCCTTCATCACTATACAAACGAACTGCTTTTCCTAACCCAGCGAAACTAAATAAACAAAGGTTTGAACCTGACTGGGGATTGACACCGGATGCAAATATTAAAAAGAAAAAAATAAAATAAATCGCAATATTTACACAGGTAGCCGCGTCAGCCTTGGCTGGTTTTTAGGCGTGTCCTCAATCCTGGCCGTAGTGGGATTTGGAGAAAATTCCTGGGAGCAAGGCGAGAACCGACCACGAACTCAACTCACATATGGCACCGAGCCGGAATCGAATCCGGGCTACATTTGATCGAAGGCGAGCGCTCTCATGTACCTCTACGCCACCCTGCTCTAACATTTAATTATTATGGATGTTTGCACTAAGAACCTACGGCACCCGACTGACTGACTTACTTGTCCATGGCCCAGATGCTAACATAGTTGGCGAGAATCTCAATAATAGAAGACAAGAAGAAATTCAGGTACATATTGCCACCAAGCGTCGGAGTGCTGAATGATACACCATAATAAACCATGGCGTTAACAAACCTAAAAACGCAAAAAAGGTAATGGACGTTCAGTTAATGAACGAAGTAAGAAAATAAGGAGATAAATAAATGAATAAATGAATGAATGAATGAATGAATGAATGAATGAATGAATGACCGAATGAATGAATAACTGAATGAATGGAATGTCTTTAAATACAAAGCCGTCCAAGCCCAAACTTTTTTAAACCACGCAGCACTCTTCATTAGTAAGTCTTTCTGGTCCATAACTTTGAGCCCCGATAACGAATAAGGCCTTCCTACCCCGAGAAGAATAAGCCACCCAAAGTACTGAAACCAGATGAGGACTTTTCTGACGAACAACTGGCTCAGATTATATTTTTCGGTAAGGCGAAACTGGCATTATTTCCTGTTGCTTTCACCTACCAGGCATACCACGATACCAGAGTTCTGTGTAACATTTTCTTGGTTCGGAACAGATCCCTTACGTCGCCCAAGGCCTGTACCTTCCCTTCAGCATGCAGGTCCAAGAGAGGTTCTTCTGGGTAGTCCTTCTTGTTGGTGGCAGCGATTCCTCGTAGAATTTCCTCTGTTTCTGTGACTTTTCCCTTCAACAACAAATACCTTGACGATTCAGGAGTAAACCTGCAAGAAAAACCGAGGAAAAAAAGCAAAACAGTGTCAGGAATATCAGCGACACCAGACCTTATTCCCTCTACTTTGGTGCTTTTGTGCTAATTCATCGAAGGGCAAAACAATTTTCTTTCGAGTATTCTTAAGAATGATGAAAATCTGATCTCTCTTTAAAAAATCAATAAATTGTAATGAAAGCAGGTAATAAGAGTAAAAAAAATCATCTACTCTTATTTTAGAACTCATTTTCTCCTAAGAATGATTTGCAAACACATGGTTAATATGCCACATTGGTCCTTCAGAAAGCGATTCTGAGGAATGGTATGGATGGTTTGACTCGTGGCATGGAGAACGGGAACTCAGGAACTTGGGCGCTGATTTCCTGTCTTCCTTGCATTTCATGCACGAAAAAGGCCTAGCTAGGGACATTTTAAATTTTCCTCACCTTCGGCCCCTTCGAGCTCTGTTGCATTCCCCGAGAGCCTGGAAAAAGTAAACTAAAAATTGAATGATAGGACAAATTGGACTCACCACCAGCCCGCGAAGGAAATAAGTCCCGGTGCAGCACAAACAATTGACAGCCATCTCCAGTCACGCACCGCGTATGCCAGTCCTGCTAACATAACCAGCGCCAAGGCCCACGCATACCAAATTGATGTACCAGCCACGTGGCGATGCTTCACTCCCACAAACTCAAGGGCCAGCACGTAGATACCCATAGCACCACCACCTGGTGGAATGGGAGTTCATGAGCAGAATATCAAGTGAAAAAGAATAGTACAATTTATATGAAGAGATGAGTGATCGTGTACTCTATATCAAGGTTTGCGCATCTTGAAAAGTTTAGTCTAAATTTTTCAAGTTCGTCGTTTGCAATCCGTGTCAATCGTCTCCATCCTTAATCATCCTTGTTCCTTTGTGGTTTATTATTATCTCTTTGGTGTTTCTCTATCTTAGGTAACTATTATTTTCAGATTTCCTTCAATTTAAAGGTAATTTTGTACGTAGCCGAATAACTCAAAATACCGTGACTGGGCTCCTTTAACCAAACTCATTTAAAATTACCACTATCTGAAATGTTCAATTTGTTGCTTTTACTGCTACAGTTTATCCAATGGTGTCTGTGTTTAGCTTTACTCCATAAATTTATTGAACCCCTTGGGCAAGACAGTTCGTAGGGATGACAAACTGCTCGAATTCAATGCTGACAAGCTGAAAATATACGTACTGATCAGTTGAGGGCCTGTTTGTTAAAGAAAGCTTAGCGTCTTATCTCCGGCGTCGCTTATATATATTTTCTATTTCGTTTGCAAGAAATACTTAGCTCAGGGTACTATTCTGCGACCCCATTATTATTTTGCAAAATTTCCCCTACAATATTTCAATATTATTCGTACTTCAAGCTTCACCAAATGAGTCCCAAACAATGGCATAAAACGAGGACCCCATGCAAAATTTCTGATCTCTAGCTAAAAGAAGGTGAAACATTACACATACCGATACATATGCCAACAAGAAGTCTAAATAACATGAAAAGCCAGAAGACATTAGGGAAGGCAGCTAACAGGGCAAAGAGACTACACAAGACGGAGAACACGAACATGACTGGCTTCCTCCCAATCTTGTCTGATAAAACTCCTCCTCCTAAAGCACCTAGAAGCCAGCCGGCGAACAGGAGTGAGGTTGAAATGGTGCCGAGCAAAGCTTTGTCACAAACCAGGTCAAACTAAAACAAACAACAAAACAAACAAACAAGCAATCAACAAACAAAAACATGGGCTTCCAGTTGGGCGCCAGGTGGGATTTTTAAGTATATTACTAGTTTAGTGTATATATTTGTTTCATTCATTTTAAGTGGCTTTCCTTCAGTTTTGTTGCTAAGCGCATCGATATTTTACCTTACAGTACAGTTTGCTCTCTCTATAGCGAGGCCATTTAAGTTACTTGCATAGACCAAAACTATCTTATGCTCGACGACCGTTCTTGGGGAGGCTATTTTTCAGGCCTAGCATTATATGAGCCATTCCGGGCTTCCCTATATCTCCATTCACATAAGTTCCCAACAGAAGAAAGGATCCAAAGCATATTTGGGTACGGGGAAAGGGGCAGGAGAGAAGTGCGGGGACGGGACGGGACGGGATGGAGATATGGTCAGGTCTTCCTCGTCCCCTTCGGTATCCAGAGATGTTTTCGTTTCGAACTAAAAACAATTTAATAGTTGTTTATAACTTATCTCCCTTTTTTCCTGTTTCTAATTTCTTGCCTGAGTAACAACTGAGGTGTAGCCATCTGCAAACTCCCAGGCATCCCTCGGCATATCACATCGCTCGTTGTAAAGTTTATCCCCGGGTTTAAATTCGCCGGTCAGGTTACAAGAGCTGTGATTGGTCACGCAAAGCCAGTTGGGTTCAGCGGCGATAAAAGTAGGTACCAGGACTTGGAATGTCATGTTGAACCATTCTATGTAGCCCAGAATGAAAATCAGCCGGATCTGGTAGAATCCCAGGCTCCCAATTCGTTCCAGCATCTGGTCCACTGTCAGTGCCATCTTGTCGAAAAATGAAAACAAAGAGTCTTATCACAACAAGTTTGTTTTATCTTAGTATATATATAAATAATAGCCTCCATTTGGCGCAAAAATATGCTCGGATATTTGTCCGCGGACATTATCTGTTCCGAGAAGCGAACAGTTTTCCGAGAACGTAGCTCGAGGAAAACTGTGAATTTCGAGGAACAGATAATGTCCAAGGACAAATATCCTAGCATACTTTCGCCTCCAAATGGAGGCTATTGTGTTTATTATTCTTCAAATCTTTTTCGCAACGCGCGCAGTTTTGAAAGTTGGGGAATATTCTCGGATATTCCCCAGTTTTAGCCATGTTTGGGTTCGTCTTGATTCTGAATTTTCTACAAAGAACCTGTTTGGGTTTCTAGTTCTCTAAACTTCAGCTTCTATTGGTTGTTTTATGAACTTTGTAGTTGGGCTTCTGAAAGTCGCGTGAAAGTGTTTGGGGGAAGTTGTATTCTAAAAGGATGTTTAATCCTCCAAGATCAGTTCGCCCATTTGGACCACACATTTCTACCGATATGGTATTTAAGTGTGTGTGCATTCGCCAGTCAATTGGTAAAAGATTAGACGAAGGTTGCGCTTAACAGAAGGCATCCCAAGCAATAAAAAGACAGGGTCTCAGTACCGAATTAACCTTATGAAAAGGTCGGGGATTCTCGTCGTCTCGCTTAGGGGTATAAATCAAGGATTCTGTTCTCACTTAGGATGTTTATGACAAAACGCCAGTATTTTTAGCCGTCAAAGTATCTTTCAGAGTGCAATCGAAGAAATAACAATAAATAAAATGTTTAAGCGAGCAACCGGAACGACGACCCTGCTGGTATCTAGAGCCTTGGTCGTGTAATTATGACCACTTTCACAGATCATGGACTGAGAAAGAAGGGTTGAGAGCAAAGATAAACGAAATTAGTGTGATTTGTTAACGTGCGTGCGGCAAAGCTATTTTGCGTTAACTTTAAACAGTTTTTGAAGAGAGAGAAAAAACAGCGACGGTACCAAACGAGGTGTAAATGAGATTTTGGCCTGATTTAAATCTTTGGCTAAAAATAAAGGCCGCAATTTCCGCGGTTTTGAGCAATGATCCGCAGTTGCTGAAAACTTCGCTTTCCGCTGAGTATCAGGTTCAGGTCATTTTAAACATGAGATGAAAGCTTGAACTACCATATAATGTATCTTGATGATCCACAAAGATCAGGATTTTCAGACTAAAATGATCATCACAGATAGAAGACAAAAAAAAAAAAAAAAAAAAAAAAACAGTTGGCAAAATTTAAAGCGCTTGTTAGCGTGTGTGCCCTCGATGGGGACCAAATTGAGAGCACTTCGAACACATCGTGCGTATTTCTTTTTTTATGATGCATTTTATGGCCGTGGAGAAGGGGTATTCCCACATATATGGGTATGCGCCGCTGTGAAGGCTATGATTTTGAGGCGGTTTAGTCAGGGATAGGGTATTCAGACAGTTTTGGTCTAGAATGGGGTCTAATTTATCGGAAAACTGGCCAGTGTAAAAATAATGTAGTCTTGAACAGGGTTCTTTACCCGGCATTAATTCAGGTGTCTCTTCTTTAACAGTAGATTGCGTTTCTAGCCATTAAACAATTTATAACTAAACTTTCCATACCTCTGTCGTGTGTGCTACAGTAGTTAAGAAAGATTCAGAAGATTAAGAGAAATTTTTAAAACGCCTGAGTACTAGCGTCTACTTCTGCTTCGGGACGTCTTTGAAGGCCTGCCAAAAGTGGCAGCTAGATATGATATCAGTCAAATTATTGCGGCAGGGTATTCAAAATATTGTGCTTATACAGATAGATTTTACGGTGAATAGCCCCAGATAAGGCAATTATTATCAACATGAGAAACGATTTCCGTTCCAAACGCTGAATAAAACCGCTGAGAAAGTAACTGCAAAAATAAGAACTTCTTCATACGAGACAGAAGACCGGAAACCAGGCCGCTTAGAGGGACGAATTTTGTCTCCTGTTCATCTATACAAGCCCGGTTACCGAGATGAAAAAGAAACTAGGGAAAACTATCGATTGCGTGCTGTAAAAGCAGAAAAACAAACAAACAAACAAACAAACAAATAATAACAAACAAAGAGCAAAAATAAGAAAAATAAAATTGAAAAATATAAAAAAGCAAAAATATGAAACGCCTGTTGTACAGGAGTCCTTTATCATACCTCTGTCAACACTTGCAGTTTTGCTGCAGCTAAATAGAACGCATCTTTAAATGTGCGTGAAAATACAATAGACAACGCAACATGTCGCCTTCTTTTGAATGCGAAGCTATGTTTTTCGTCCCAGTAATTTACTGGGTTTTCATAGAGGAAAATATTTTAACAGCCCAAATACCGAGATCTCGGTCGCAAAAACCGAGACAGCGGAAACAAGGCTAGCCTGCCTTTTCGTCATATGAACATCAAATAACTCGTGGCCTGAAATATGAAATTAATCTCGCTACAGGACATTACTAGAGTCTTACCTTGACTCGAAGAGACGAAAAGCTTTCTTCAGCCACCCGCCTTCCTTCGGTCTAGCTTTGTCACTTGTGAATGACTTTATCTGCCGTGGGATTTTCTATTTGATCAGACGAAACATATCGATGAAAATTTAAGCCGTGGTTAATCGAAAAGAATCAGACAAATGCCCTAAGGCCAACTTTGGAAATTAAAGAACTTGACCCACGCAATACAGATATTAGACAACATTGAGAAGATAATTTAAAAGGAATTCCAAGTTCTCCAGGTAGGAGTCGAAGCAACGACCCTGTGGTTTCAAGTCCAGACACTCTCAGTACTACTGAGCTACAGGAGACTAGAAGCAGCTAATGTCACTAGAGAAGCTCATGTGATAAACAGGTTAGGTGTGGAATGTCAATAGGCCGCAAATGAGAGGGTGGATGTTTAGCCTGGTAAATATGATACAAGATGATTATTTTTTAATTTCCCCATCAAATCTACCGCCCTAAAAATCTACCATCTCATCACCGTAAAACTAAACGAAAGGAACTTCTCTTTAATCCTTATAGTCAGACCAGATAACTTTACTGAAACAATATAAATTACTGGGAGTACGAACTATGATAGAACTACAACAGAAACCACGACTCGAGCGGTTTTCTTTTGAGTGTCGAAAAATATGATTGGTTTTGCATCAACTACGCTACACGATTGGCTTATAAAACTCGCGCCACTTTTTTATCCTATCAGAAGTAAATCAAGACCAATCGTGACTCTCCCGTACTCGTTTTCCCGCGCTTTCTGTACCAGTTATCACTTCGAGTTTTGATTGGTTCACTGTATTGTGTGTGTCCTGTGTGACTGGCAAATACTATAAATTTGGTTTTGCGACACTCAGTTGAAAACTGCTCTCAAGAAAAAAAAGCAGTATTAAAGTAATTGAGATGAAGTCTCTTGTTACCTTCCCCAATCTCAACGTACAATTTATTACTTTGACCATTTTAAATTATGTTTGTATAGGTAATCATACGGTTTCAAGTTCAATTTGGAATTAATTTGCATGAGTGAGTTTTTCCAAAAGCTGAAATTGCACGAGCCGCTTCGGCGAGTGCAGTTGCAGCTTTTTGAAAAAATCACAACTCGTAAAAATATACAGCGATACTACACACCAAAACATCTGATAAGATATATGAATTGCATTGCACGTAACTCACGCAACTTTCCCGCACTTCTCATGACGGCTACTGATTACATTTTTCCTGGACTTACCGCCAGCCATATGTCTTCCCTTCCTTGCAGCCGATTGTATCAAGTTTTTTTTCCCCACACCTTTACGGTTACCATTTTTGATTTGAGCTTTAATTCCTTTGTTTGTTAGTTCTGTCATAGTGTTATCTAAACACCCTCTTGTTTTCAGGTTCGTGAACTCCATGGTGTATTATGGCGTAAGTCTAAGGCACCTGTGTTAGGCGGCAACATGTACCTCAACTTCTTTCTCATAAGTGTGCTCGAAATTCCAGCCAATTACGCTGCCATTTTCTGCAATAAAAGGTACGTGGATGCTACTGATTGAGCTGTACTTTTCATTTGGTGTTTAGTTTTTATTATTCTGATCCGTTCAACAAAAAGTCTTTGGATAAAACCGTAAGGTGTGACCATTCAAATGAAAGCTATTGAGCAGTACTTTCATGTGGTACTGTTTATTATGCTGTGTAAGGTGGTTCTATCTTTGAGTTTTTGGATAAAACCCTACTGCGTGATCATTCAAATGAAAGCTATTGAACAGAGTACTTTGTTACTTAATGCTGTAACATTTTGTTATGACACAGTTGCTGGATCAGTAAAACCTTTATTCTGTGACAATTCCAGTAAAAGTTATTTACTTGTAAACTTGTAGTGACATTCCAAACATCGTCAAATAGGAGTTAACTATTTTGTTCTTTTTTCTTGAGTGTTTGAAACGCAATCGTTAGTTAGATTTTGGACTGCTGATATCGAGTGTTATGAAAAGGTGCAGAAATGGTGGCCCAGAGTAAAATTGAGGTCTTCTTTACTAATCGTCTTTTGCTTTGAATGAAAATTCCATCATCATGCAGGTTCGGGCGAAAGAAAACTGTTATTTTTCCCATGATCCTTGCTGCGCTTGCCTCGATGGGAGCAGAACTGCTGACCAAAAAAAACGACGATAAAGGTAGAATTATCGAGTGCGTGACTTTAACTCTAATAACTTCTGATGAACAATTTTTTTTGTAAACCATCTAAACCTTCACGCATAGCTTACATGGCCGAGTTCCGTTCTGTTGACTGCAATCTGAACGCGTAAATATTTCTTTCGATGGAAGCAAAAGAATTGCAACGTTAATCCGTATTGCCCGTTCAACTAAAACATTAATATTCTTTATACAGGGGGTGGGGACATATAGCGATCTATACGTAATCTTGGAACTTGATCACTTCAAGGCCACAAAGTGAATCCTTAGTTAATGGATGCCACACCCTGACGCGCTCCTAAAATGCACGTTTCTGTTTTGCTGCAAATTTCTGGCTGGCAGAATCACCATGGCCTTGTTAGCCAAGTTTTTCATCACAGTCTCGTTTGACGCCATTTACGTCTTCTCCGCGGAGTTGTTTCCAGCTGTTGTTAGGTATGCTGATATCTTACGATTGACAATTGTCTAGACTATGGTGGTAAAATTTGTCTGATCTACTGCAAGTTGTTAAAGGAAACCAACTGATAACAGGGTTTTTTTTTCCCTTTCTCTTTTTTTCCTTTCGAAACACTGGCATGGGCACAAGTTCAGGAGTGGGACGAATTGAATCATTTTCCTCCTCTTACACCATTTGGTTGGTGAGTCTGAAAAGTTTGTAATGCCCTGTAATTTTGATCGTTCGCTCGTATTTTTGTAAAAACCTCAGTTTTAGAATCTGTGCGTTTCGTAACATGATTCAGTAAAGTTTTACCTTACCTACCTATCTTCACTAATCCTATGCACACGCGCGTGTCTCAGTGTGTCACGCTTAAAAATTCTTGCTGGTGGGTAGAGCTTTTCGGCATTATTTCAACACATCAACATGCTTATTTAAACATATATCCTAATTAACAGATGTCCGACAAGTTGGTTAATAGTAGAAACTAATACCACTTACAATCCTTGCTTTGATTGACAGACCCGAGTCCGTCCTCTTTTGCCCTATGGAATCATGGGTCTTGGTGCATTTATGGCAGCCGTGCTGTGTATTTCACTTCCGGAGACTAAAGACCAGCCTACAGCTGAAGTCGTGAGCGACACAGGAAGTGACGTCATAGTCAACGAAGGCAAAGAAGAACAAGAAGGAAAAACAGAGTTTACCTCAAGGCTGTAACTGAAGCAAACTGGTAGCGCTGCAAATAAAAAAGTCAACCAGCTACCATGTTTATAGATTGGTATTTAAGTGATTTTACGTTGTATCCCTATGTGCTTGGAGGTGAATGTTCTATGATGAGGTCTATCTCCCAAGTATACGAACAGCTTCGTATCGAAGTTAGTTGGCGTTGGACGTTTTAGCAAGTGACTGTGCTAATGAATAAAATATGTTTTTCATTTACGGCTATTAACCCTTTACCCCCCAAGGCGAACGGCAGTTTTTCCCAAATCGGCAAATAAAGACACTCTGCCTGTGTACAATATACCATTTGAAAGCCACTGATCAGCTTATTTAAGAATTTACATTAGCAGCTATGAAGGAGGAAGACATTTTGAGAGAAATTGCTTTAAAATGCGAAAATGAACGACTTCAAAAATGTATCAATCTTCTACTATATTAAGTATACCCCTAAACTATAGCTTATTTAGAAGGTCTTAGTGCATAGCTTAATATGAAACAAGTCTTGCATTCCTTTTGCATCCCCAAAAAGGAACTAGAAACTTGTGGGGGTGGTCAACCAAGCCTTCTTAGATAGGAGGGGGTCACAACGTTATGACTTCAATGAGCAGATCTTCACAAGACAATTTTTGTGGCCAAACTTTATAGAAATCTATCAAATATTCACAAAGTTATGACGTTGTGTGCCAATTGGCACTCTTGGGGAGTAATTTTAGCCGAAAATTATGTTAATGCACATCCTTGCACTTGACGGGATATTGTGCATTTTTCAGTTCACCCTGCATGAATTCTGTTGCGCGTTTACCATCGACATGGCGCTCTCGACTGAGCTTACTGCTCTCGCTGTCATGTACCTGTGCTGCATCGAAGCTTGTTCGCATGATTCTGATTGCTCAGACGAAATCACTTCTGATGTTCAATGTTGTAATGGCCATTGCATCCACAAACACTCTCAATGTTATTCACTCGTGCCGATATTGAGTCTTACCTTTCTTGCTGTGGGTGTTGTTATTATTTGCATCATCGGTTGCTGCAGTTGTTATCCTTTCTGTCCAGGCTTCAGACAATACCGATCACATTCCATGCGCACTTATATCATCGAAGGTCGACCGTTGTATCAGCAGCTCACCTCGGATCCTTCTACAGCAGACATGGCTGAAGCTTCCTCCGGTTTTTTCTACCCCCAGTTTGTTCGGTTCCATCATGGATACCCGATGTATCAGCCTATTTATGGGCACCCTAACCCTTACCCGTTAAGGCAGCCCGGAGATCACTGGTGGCATAGGGCAACAAACGTGGGACAACTTACTGTGCCTCCTATGACAGGACAGCTCGCAGAGTGAGGTAAACGATCGTATGAACACAAAAAGGCCGGATAATTTAAAATACGAAATACCTGTCATATGAAATTGCTGCAGTCGAGAAAAAAAAAACAAGAAGTTAGCAGTGGGAAGGACTAATTCTCCTCGAGCTGCAAGACACTCTAATCAGTTTGGACTATCTATATGGGAAGGTTGAAACATTACATTCGATAAGCAAATCAAATTTGCAACAGAGTTGTTAATATTGAAAGTTTATCAGCAAAGAAGCTTCACACAAAAGAGGTCGAATTTATTGCACGGAATATATAACAGTCTACAATGCTTAGTAGTCTTTTGATTGGATGGTTTGCAAGAAAATTGATTGAAACATGATTCTCTGACTGAGCATTTAGTAGGAACTCTAGTGGAAAAAAGGGCTCCATAGTAATCTTCCGTGGAGCAAGGTTTGAGTTTTCGATGTCATATCAGAGAAATATGTCAAAGAGTTACTTCAGATCAATAACGCTTTAAGGATTGATGCAGTATTTTTTATTTTTTCCCTTTCGAGTGACTGGTCAAACCATCCCCATTTTGCCAGAGCTCATTTTCTGTACGAATAAACTGATCTTTTACTGATTCTCGTTTGCAGTTTAAGGGTTTTATCACTAGTTTACTTGTGTAAGCGTGTTGTGCATGTGATATCAGTGACACTTTCCAAAATGTAGGATAACGTCCATAGGGTTGTTAACCTGACCACGCTGCGTAAAATCGTTACTGAGTTCTAAGGTTACGAATTCGACCATTTTAGAATTTCTGTCCAATTCAGGGTTAACTCTGTTTTTACGACTGGGAAGGTTCAGTGGTCCAAAGGGAAAACAATATAAAAGAAAACCGCTGTGTTCTTTTGGGGCGGGGTATTTGACAATATATAACACAATTCTTTGATGTTGTTGATTTGTATAGTGTTTGATGGTAAATATTAAGTCTCCCTTGTGAAAAGTTTGTCGCTTCTATGGTTAAATAATATGTAAAAGAATTTTTCTTGGCACAGCGGAAACTGAATAGGCTTTTGTCGATTGTGGTCGTAAAAATAGGTACCCAAAGGGTACATGAGGGTACATGTATGGGATGCAGACTCATTTGCATTAAACGGACACGAGCCGATGACAATAGTGTTTCGTTGCATGTCTTACATATCATCTGCAGCTATTCTTCAGAATCAGCAAAACGCTCCCGAGGGATTGAAGCTCTCTGTACGACATTGTTAACTGCTGAACTATCTGAACTGGAACCAATTGCTCGACATCACCGAGCCGTACGCGCGGGGCTGAGACCAAGTCCACAGGCGAGACCGGCCGGAGCCAAATTTGAGAAACATAAATAAAAGAAGTACTGTATATTCAAAACGAAGTTACGTTGCTTTTTCATTTCGTGAAAATCAAAACAGCCAGATTATGCTAACAGAGCTAAATTTAGACAAAAGTTAAATTAACATTATGCCCGGTTTGCTAAATTATGTCAAGAATTTAATGCTAGTATAATTTTTGAAAACTTCCGAAGAGATCTTTGGTATTTCGTTAAAAGTTTTTGGTGAGGTATAACAAACAGGCTGAGATTCATTGTCGTTTAAAGAAAAATCCCTTGTTTGTGTTTTGCGAACAGAAATAATTTCGAAGATTGAAGGCTTCAGAGTCCGTCACAAACTGGTCCAATACCCCTGTCACGCGTCACGCATTGCGTAACGTGACAGGGTAAGGGCCAGATCAGACCTGGTAAAGGTCGAGAAGTCGCTGGTAAACCTTCTGTGATGGATACAGACGAAATCCTGGAAGAGATTGGAAGCTTTGGATTCTTTCAAAAGCGAAATTCTTTACTTCTTGGTCTTATTATTTTCGTGCTGACTTTCCAAACGGTTTCAATGGTGTTCATTGGCGGTGAACCAACATGGCGTTGTGCAGTAAACAGCTCGGTTTGCACACGGAATGGTACGATCAGTTTCGACGATAGCTATTATAACTCAAGGTGCAACATGAGTTCTGATGACTGGGAATTTACAACTGAGTTTACATCTATAGTCACTGAGGTGGGTCGTTTTAACACTGTTAATAGTGCCTTCATGCTGAGCTTGTTTAGTTGGCCCATCAGTAACAATATTTATATGCGTGATGATGAATTGTATTTTGAATGACACAGTGGAAGCAGTTTTGGAAAAACGTGGCCCTGTCCAGTATTCTCATAGGCGTACGGGCGCCTTCAGACTTGGGGAGAATAGCGCTCAGGTTAGCCTGAGCTCTCGATAACGGAAATGAAACACGATACTCCATCTCTGCAAAATGCAACTGCAGACGTCGATCAGTAGACTGCAGACTGCCTGGCCGGGTCTGAATGCAGTCTGCAAATCTAAACCGCGCAAACTGTGCTCAACAGATGCCAGCGATCGGCAGATCAGCAGCAGAACACTGCACAGATGGCCATTCAAGAGTTTCAAAATCGGTCAGTGTAAAACGCAGACTGCTGACTGCAGACCGGGGATAAAATGCAGACTGAGGGTAAAATGAAGACTGAGGGTAAAATGAAGACTGAGGGTAAAATGAAGACTGAGGGTAAAATGAAGACTGAGGGTAAAATGAAGACTGAGGGTAAAATGCAGATTGACGGTAAAATGTAGACTGAGGGTGAAATGTGGATTGAGGGTAAAATGTAGACTGTAGACTGCAGACTGTAGACTTTTTAACTTTGACTTTTTGTTTCCGTTTCCATTATTGATAGCTAACAGTAAACAGGCCAACTGGCATGGAGCATTATTTAGGCTAATCTGAGTGACATTCAGGCTAACAAGAGTGATATTCATGCAGTCTAACAGGTCGGAGTGATATTCAGGTTAACCTGAGTGCAGACTTTCACTGTGATTAGATTGATTATAACCCTGTTTACAGTTACACTCAATAATGGATTTGTCTGTAGACTGCCTGCAATCTGAATTTTATCCTTGGTCTGCAGTCTGTATTTTACCCTCTGTCTGCATTTTATCCCCAGTCTGCAGTCTGCCTTGTACACTGACTGGTTTCAAAATGGATTATGCATGAAAGTGTGGCAAAAGGCAGACTCTAATTGACATGAGTGTTTATCATCTAATAATTAAGTCACTGATTTGCAATAATTGTGACCAATTGTTACATTCTTAGTGGACCCTGGTTTGTGGGAAGGAATACTATGCAAGTCTGTCTCAATCAGTGCTGTTTATTGGATGGATTCCGGGAGCTTTTATTATTGGACGACTGTCAGACAAGTTTGGTCGTAAGCGTGTTTTATTCCCTGCTATCTTTGGGGTTGCTGTTGCTTCATTTGCAAGCTCATTTGTTTCTGTGTTGTGGTAAATGATACTTCCATTTTATATCCTTAATAATCAGTTGAAGTCCACCCCATGTCAATCAATGGTAGCTTTAGTTTTACTCAGTTTTACAATTGGGAAGTAGATCAAGAAAATTCATTTTCTCTTCATTGAATACCTTGGTCTACCTTTACTGATATAATTTTAGACTATTTTTGTTTGGAGGGGGAAGGGACAGGATGGATTATTCTTCAATCAAACTTCATGAATATAAGGACATCAAAAGAGTTCAGAAAAATTGGGTGGGGCGTGCAACCCATCTCCCAAAACCCTTACTCTATTAATTTGAAGGCCAAATCTGTGATTTTCCCTACCCTTTTTAGGACCTGATCAAAAATTTGATACCCTATTTAAAACCTAACTCTTCAACAATACCCTATTTCAGACCTGCCTTATAATATTTATTAGTTCCATAGTTCAGACCAATGTTAAATGGGAGTCACCCCCTGGGAAGTAGGCGAAGTCTGCATTGTAGCATGAAGGGAAGAGGAGTATTTCTACTCCCCCCTGGATGGGATGCTAGTCTATCATAGGGTCATACCCCAGCATTAAATTTGCCGGTACTCATTTATATTTATACACCTGGGGGAGAGAGAAGCTATGAGAATAAAGTGTCCTGCCAAGGACACAATGCACCGACCCTGGCCACTTAGGCTTGAAGCAGGACTGCACGATTCGTAGTCCAGCACATCTCCCACTAGCAGAGTATTTATACAGTAACTGATTAGTAGTAATTATAATTATTGGGTAATAATATTATTTAATATATATTCTCTGAGACAAAGGGAGTCACTTGTTTTGTGTTTGTTGTTTAGGTTGTTTCTGACACTACGAGGAATAGCAGGTTTCTTTCAAGGAGGAGTTTACATCACTCTTTATGTGCTTGTGACAGAATTTGTTGGACCAAAAGATCGAGGTTTTTCTGGGACTTTAGTGTGGATATTTTACACGTCGTCACTCATGGTGCTGAGTGGATTAGCTTATGGGATAAGGAATTGGAGAACTTTGTCAATTGTCATTTCAGCCCCTGCATTTCCTTTGCTGATTTTTTGGAGGTGAGCCATAAAATTTGATTTTTCAAGTATTAAATCATTCCAAAGTTACAAGTTTAGGATGCAAGGGTTGATCCAGGGGGATCTGAGTATCTCATATGCTGTTAATTTTTTGCCTTAATATCCTGCAAGAATAAATGATTTTCCTAGATACTTGATTGTCCTGTTTTATCTGGTCTATTAATATCCCATATTCCATTACATTACCTCCCCAAATATCTTGTATTCCATTACTTTTTCACCTAAATACCCCATATTCCGAAAACCCCTAATAGGGCCTCTGTTAGGGGGCTGAAGGGGTCATGAGACTTGTGCCATAGGAAATTGTTAAATTTGTGGCACAGGAAGGCTGGCACTTTTAAGACAGGTAGGTTGGCAATTGTTTTCATGTGAAATGTGACAATATGTAATAGGTCTGTAATTGTTCCATTAATTTTGTACTCAGTCGAAAATATCTCAGGTTACACAAAAAAACACATTTTGTGGAAATGCATTCCAGGGCGACAACAATTGTAGCTTCTTTTGTCTTATTTGGATCTGTGCATTTTTTATTCAGTGACTCTTATACTCTTCAAGGTGGGTTCCAGAATCCTGTCGATGGCTGATAGTTCACGGGAAAGCCGGTGAGGCTGAGAAGGTGTTATCATCAATTGCTAGCTTGAATAAAAAACAGCTACCAGGTGATAAACTTTCACTGGAACACAATGAGGAAGCCATGAAAGAAGGCGGATTTTTTGATCTGCTTCGTACCAGAAAACAGCTTTTCAGGACCCTGATTCTTTGGTTTGCATGGTAAGAGGACTTGTTGATTTAATCATCTGTAAGCTTGTTTTATGGTTCGATCTCCTCCAGTCAGATAGGCTCTAAGCTCAACATACACATTAGAATGCTCTCTCAGAGAGGTGGGTTAGGGTTAAACTAACATTTCCCCCAGGGTAAAAAATATTACTCCTAGTTGATTAATAATATTTTTATTAATTATGGAACCCACCAATAGTATTAGATAACCACCTATACTGCTAGCAGCTGCTTTTTTTCTGTATGAGTCACTTAGGGACTGGTCAAAAAGTAGGGCGGGGGGTGGGCTGGAGCATTTGAAAATGTCAGGTGGTTAGAAAACACATGACCCACCCCTTCCATTTGACACAAAACTGAGTGACCCACCTGTAAATGAAGGTTGAAAGTAACATTACCCACACCCTATAGACCCTTTTCATAAATGGCTGCAAATTTAAAATTCTTTTGTATGCATATAAATTAGCCTAACTAACCTCGTTTCAGAGTAAAAATTCTTTTGAACTACCAACTTCAAAATGAGGTTAGTAATGCTAATTTAATACTTGCAAAAAAATGTATAATTGGCTGCCATTTATGAAAGTGGTCTATAAAACATGACATTTTTGGTTGCATAATGCAACAAAATAGCATTTTGTGTAAGTAATTGTGTCATCACTTACGTTTTAGAACAATACAAAATCATCTAAAACTAATATTTTTTACTTTCTTTTACTCTTGCAACTTTATGTCATGTCAGTAAACTCTAAAAAACAACCTTAAACTATGCACACTTGGCCTCCAGCCTGTTATGCGTGGAACAGTGATCCATCTAGAAAAAGGCTGTAGTGAGTCTTGGGACTCACACAGCCTGGAAGCTACGGGTCCCAGGCCCAAGATTGTGAGTCCCAGATCTCTGAACATGTGTCCTGTACCCTTGGGGACGAATACCATGTAGACA
The DNA here is from genome assembly GCF_042242905.1 of Orbicella faveolata. Taxonomy (NCBI): domain Eukaryota; kingdom Metazoa; phylum Cnidaria; class Anthozoa; order Scleractinia; family Merulinidae; genus Orbicella; species Orbicella faveolata. The sequence goes on from NW_028301540.1 coordinate 30,410,536, forward strand.
CAAGTTGGCCATTTGGTGTTCTTGAAGACCAGCATGTTGAAAGAGTGCAGTATTTTTAAAATGTCTGCCCTGGCCTACTCCTTGCTCAATCCATTAGACTTCTTAACCTTCGTACAGATTTTACAATATATGAAATTGTGATCTCTCTTGTACACCAGCCAAGTGTACGTTTTCAACCACAGCTCAAAAAGTTTTCATCCTTTGGAACTGCAAGGAGTTACCTCTGTTGTTGATTGTGTCAAATGTGTGCCAATTCCTGGTATAAAACCGGATGACCTACCCCTATGGGTAGACGAAAATTGAACGACCCACCCCTTACAAAGGACTCAAAAACTGATGACCCACCCCCTCTCTGCTCAGCCCACCCCTCAATACTTTTTGACCAGTCCCTTAGACAAGTGTTTAGCCATTGCGAATGCAAAAGGGTGGTATGGCCAAGAGGTGCCACACCCATGTCTTGTCCCGTTCCCCTTTAGGCTAAAATATCTCACCCCTGCTGAATTTTGAGAGAAAAACAGACTGAGTCTTATAAACTCCAGTCTGAATAAAACTTTACTGATGACCTTTATCTAATATCTTGTCATAATACAATATGCTTTAAACAAATGAGAAATAAGTCACTAGACAAATCTATCAGATCAATAGGAAAGGATATTTCTCTCGACTAATGCGCCGCCAAATTCTCTGAGGACTCACATTTGAAGAATGAAGGAGAATAAAATGGAACTTAGACTGTTTATTTTAAACCTCCTTTTTTAGGTTTACTAATTCCATGGTTTATTATGGAGTACTGTTGAGTGTTGGAGTGCTTGGTGGTAGTCTCTATCTGAATTTTTTTCTCACAAGTGCCATTGATATTCCCAGCAACTTTTTTGTGATCTGGTTCATGAGTTGGTAAGTGTGGAAATCGCGGTCCATAAGCCAGTCAGGTAGCTGCCAGTCAGTCAGGTGGTGGGTTAGTCATTTAGTTGACCAGCTGGACACCCAAACAGCCAGAAAGCAAGCGAGCCAGCCAGCGCCACAGTCAAGAAGACAGCTTGACAGTCAGTCAGTCATGATCATCAGTCCGTCAGTCCGTTAGTCCGTCCGTCCGTCCGTCCGTCCGTCGGTCCGTCCGTCAGTCAGTCAGTCAGTCCGCCAGTCAAGCATTTGGTCAGTCGAAGTGCCCATCACAAGCAAAGAAAAGCTGCGAATACGTGTACACACGTATGTGACTGTCACAGTGCATTAGCTGACTACTTTTACAGTAATTACAGACTCCATACTCACTTTCTAGGTGAAAGCTGTTAATTTGTTTGATTTTTTTTTTTATTATTTCTGTAGGCAAAAAAGATTTTTGTGTCACAATTTTTACGGCAGGAAGAGAGCTTTGACTCTTTGTATGTCTCTGGCAGCAATCTTCTGTGTCATTGTGTCTGTTAGTCCCCCAGCTTCTGACTCAGACAAAGGTATGATCAAGACGTTGTCGATATAGTTGAGCTTCACTGCAAACTTTCAAGTTTGTCCATGTTCCATGCATTCTATTTCCACCCCTGCCATGGTCAGTCATTTTCGCTTCCTAAAGGCTTCCACTGAAAAAAAGAATCCCGCATCCCGCCACTGCTTTTGACTCAATCCTGTCATCCCGCCCCAGTCAGAATATTTATCTCGCTCTCGCCCGGTTAGAGTCGCAGTTCGCGTATCGTAAGTAAACGTGTGATTTTCCTTTTTTTATCCTACACCCCGCCGTCCATTTAAAACTATCCCGCATCCCGTCTGTCAAAATTAACAAATCCCGTTCCCGCCGAAATATTTGTATCCCGCATCTCAACACTAAAGGCCCTGTCATCCCGTGTCCCGCCTTCATTTTTCTCTCATCCCGCATTCCGCCAAACCCTCAATCAGTCACATTGCCCTTATAAAATGTCAGTAATTACAATCTCTTACTTCAGTGCGTCATCAATTCAAGTCTCTGTTGTATAATGTCGGTCTGTTTTCCTTCCAGGTGCCACAGCTCTTCGTGTCATTTTCGCAGTTCTTGGGAAGTTCTGCATAAACGCATCGTTCAGTACAATCTATGTGTTCTCAACAGAACTTCTTCCAACAGTCATCAGGTTGGTTAGCAGATTTTATTTTAATTTTTCTCTGAATATTAAGGCCTAGTCCAGACGTCGTGCTACTGCCGTGCGGAACTCAAATGAATTTGGCCAGGCAGTGGCATGACAAAGAACGGTAGTGGTTTGAAACGTTAAATTCAATTCAATCACGCCCAAGATCGAAAGAAGTTTGCTTTGCTGAAGACCATTTTAAAGGCTAGAAAACAACGGCAGCTGATGTAGCAGGCTATGAATTCAGTTCGGCATTGCAAGAGAACGCTGTTGAAAGCTACGTCGCGCTACTGCCTTGCGGTACGTCAAGGCCTGCCGTGCTAAGGAGTCGTGCCGAACTTAATTCAGCCTTCCAAACTGATTGGTGTCAAACGCCCATGCTACTGCCTTGCTTAAGTCAAATTTAATTCTTATCTTTAGTTTGGCACGGCAGTAGCACGACGTTTGGAACTGGCCTTAGGTATGTTGTATGTGGATCTGATTCCGTTTGGTTAACTTGTTAGGCAATGGAGGAAGCTCAAAATTTTCTTTTTTTTTCGTAGGAACGTCGGAATGGGAAGCATGGCGGCGTTTGATCAAACCGGTGCCAGTATTGCTCCGTTTGTTGTTTTACTGGTGAGGGATTGATCGTTTACTTATAGCTACGGTGCACCTTTACGAAAAAACAAAATTGTGAAGATTAGCTTGGAAAGAAATGGCTAAAGTATGAGCGGTCTCAGTTCTCTTCGGCGTTTTTCCTGCGAGGAACTGTGGAATAGAGGGACTGCCGCACGGAGTTTTTAGTCCGTAGTTGAGCGCGGTGCTTGGACTTAGGCGCGTCCACACTACGCCGGAGAAATTTAAAAACGCAGCTTTATTTCTACGGTTAGGCTTACCGTCCACACTAATCCGTCACGAAAACGGAGCTTTCCGAAAACGTTCTTCAAACCGGAGGAATTTAAAAACGCCGGCTCTTCGTTCTCGTATGGACGGAAAACATTTTGTACACGGAGCTTTTCGAATTAAACGAAGGCGTCATGACAGTCGTATCATTTCTCTGCCCGAGTTTTCCATAAACACAAATCCGAGATGACCAGTTATTGTTGCGTTTTTAAATTCCTCCGGAGTGGTGTAGACAGAGAACATTTGATGCGTTCTCAGAGTGAAGCCTCCGTTTTCAAATCCCTCCAGCGTAGTGTGGACGGAAAACATTTGATGCGTTTTCAGAGTGAAGCCTCCGTTTTCAAATCCCTCCAGCGTAGTGTGGACGGAAAACATTTGATGCGTTTTCAGAGTGAAACCTCGATTTTCAAATTCCTCTGGCGCAGTGTGGACGGAGCCTTAGTTAGCCGCTGAAGTTTTGAGGATCAGTCCTTCGTCGGAGCAAATGAAGAGAATTGTTTTTTTTTTTTTTTTTTTTTTTTGTAATATGGGAGTCTGGAGTTGCACTATTTTATGAAACACGAAAAGCAGTGAAATAATTAGGTTCCAGGCTAAAATTTCCCAAGTGTTTACCGTCCTTGGATAAGCTCCGCTAAACTGTTTAAAGTTTGTCCCGTAAATTTTTGCTATGATTTCTTTCAGGACAAAACCCACCCGGTAATTCCATTTGCTATGATGAGTGGCTTCGCATTTATCGCCGGATGTTTATGTGGCATTCTTCCTGAGACTCTCGGACGACCAACACTCGAAACATTGGAGGACGCGTCTGATGAAAGACCTCAACACAAACCCGCCGGCATTGAAGAACCTCTTACGCCATCTCTTTGAACGCCAGGGGTGTTCTGTTGATCCCAGGGATATTCTAAAAGCTGACAGATCTTATCGAAGTCCGCAACTCAGATCTACTGGCCTTGAAGAACCTCCCCCCCCCCCCCCCCCAGCTTACCTTCTGTCTGAACCCCAGGGGTATTCTCTTGATCCAGGGATATTTTCAATTTATCGCTAATGGAGACATAAGGTGATTGATCATATCGAAGTCCGCAACGCAAATCTACTGGAAAATAACCCAACCCCAGTTTACCTTCTCTCTGAACTCCAGGGGTATTCTCTTGATCCAGGGATATTTTCAATATATCACTAATGGAGACATAAGGTGAAGGATCATATCGAGGGCGCGACTCAAATCTAGTGGCCTTGAAGAACCTCTTACCTTATCTGTCTGAACCCCAGGGGTATTCTTCTTGGTCTCAGGAACATTTCAAGAGACATTAGATTACAGGTCTGATCGAACAAGAACTTCTTATCTCATCTTTTTAAACCATACGGGTATTTTCTTTAAAAACCTAGAGTAATTCACTCCTCATTCTTTCTCTATACAGGGTTGCGACTCAGTCGTATGTTTTTTAAACGATAATTTTTTCACATCCTTGTAAATGTGATTCTTCTGGAGAAAGGCA